>NC_072738.1:133194469-133327732 GCF_026930045.1 Uloborus diversus | reverse complement strand
GTTTGGATAATATTACATTTTATGCCGTTGTTAAATTTAAAATCGACGCATATTTTGTAATATTATTCATTATCTTCAATAATGCATCAATGCATAAGTATTGGAGGAGTCTTTTCCTACAAAGGTTGGATTTTTGACTTTAAAATATTTTTTTCTTCGTATGATAAATTTACTATTGTTTCCGGGGTTTTTTTTTTTTCACGAAGATTGTATGTGTCTGTTCCTATCTGTTTATGTTGATCATGAACTAGCATTAAATTAATTCGAAGTTTAATGAAAATTCTTTAAAAGGAGCAAATATAGTACTTGTGATAGGTCTAAAATTGTGTTAAGCCAACTTTTTATTTTATTTTGTTGGGGATTTTCTATGAGTGTGTATATTCTTGAAATGATTTGAAATTTTGTAAAAATATCTTTTGTAAGTCTTGGTTGTGATGTGGGAGTGTTTTGTTGGAAGCTTCTTCAGTTATACAAAATTGAAGCCAACTTGAATGAAATTTGCGACTTTGAATTTATTTGCATGCGGATGAAAAATTAATAAATAAAACTGAAATTTATAAATTGTATTGAAAACTCTGTTAATGAAATTAGTTGGCTGTAAAGTAATAATTTAGAAAAACTTGTTAACTTTCGTCTTGGAAAATAACTATATTGAAAGAGTTGTATTTTGAATATAAGAGTGGGAACATTTTTCATCACTTTGGTAAATGAATGATAAATAGTAAAACGCGTGAGAATATGTTAAAGTAAAATAAAATATTATTGGGAAAATGAAATAGTCAAAGTGATTCAAATTCATGAAAATTTTGTTTTATTCTAACAAGAGTGCTTGTATGAAAAAAAAATAATAAAGTAAAATACTATGCGATGAAATGACTAAGTTAAATACTAATCAAAAAATAATTATTGGAGTTGATTAAATAAAATGTGATAAATTAAATGAATCTCTTGAAAAGCATATGTAGTGATGAAATGTAACTTGAGTGCGAAATTTGCTTACTGGAAAAAATTAATTAAGTTGATTTTTAAAATTCGTGAAAATTTGTTAATGATAAGTGTTAATTACTACTAAGAGTAAATTGATTGCAAGTTTTGAAATTCGTGCAAAGAATCAAAGTTGTAAAAATGATAAAGTTTGAAATGCATGAAAAAGAAAATCAAAATTCGAAAAATATTTTAAGTGTAAATATGTATGAAAATACAATTGAACTCCTAAATGATGAAAAAAATAGTTTAAGTTGGAAAAATGATAAAGTCGATTACACTTGTAAATGAATAAAAGATGAAAAAGTAATTAGAAATCAAAAGGTATAAAAATAAACTAAGTCTACAAATTGCTAAAAATAGACAAAAGAGCTTTAAAATAGTCAAAGACCTAACTAGAAAAAAATAATCGAAATCCTAAATGTATGGATGTGAAAAAATTTCCAGTCCAAAAATGCATGAAAGAAAAATCTAACTTGTGAAAAATATTCAAAGTCTGAAATGATTAAAAATAGTGAAAGACTAAGAGAGTGAGAAAATAATCAAAGATTAAAAGACTTTAGAATAGTCTAAGACTAAAACGGTAAAATAATCCTCGAACTCTAAAATGCTTGAAAATAAATCAAAACGCGTGAAAATATCCTCGTAAAAGTTTGTGAGAAAAAACAACTAAGTCCAGTATGACCGAAAATAAATAAAATTCGCGGCAAAATATCTAAAAACGGAAAATATTCAAAGTTCAAATATGTAGGAAAATAATTGAAGATCAAAAGACTGGAAAATAGTCTAAGACCTAAATGAAAAAAAAGGTTGATAGGGTGTATTTAATACACCTGGTTGGTTGGTGGGACCATCATCTTTTAATTAATTATTTTTGTGAAAACCTTCGTTACAAAGAAAAAATCACGGAAAATATTCTAAGTACAAAAACGCGGGAAAATATCTAAAACGCGCGAAAACTATTCGTAACCTTTCACGGTAAAAATGACAAAGTCCAAAAAATGCGGGAAAATATCTAAAACGCGGTGGTCACCTTCTTCAAGTTCGAGGCGCAACCCCAAGGTCATCCCCAAGGTCGGAGGGGGAGTGGGAGGCGGCTATGAGCCGGATTGCAGATGCATAGCCGCAGTGCCGCCGGCTGTCGCAGAACTGTCCTTTTTCCCCTACTCGTGTTCGAGCTTGCTACTGTTATTTTGTTTTTCAAAGCGTTAACAGTACTTAAATGATTTTAACAAACTGAATAATGATATTTTGGACATTATTTGAAAAAAAAAATCAAACAATTTTGATTTGGAATTTATTTTGGTCAAAAAAAGTTTGTTTTGCGCATTTTATTCAAAAATTTTGCTTGTTTGCGAAAAATGGAATTTTACTCAGAAACCAACAAAGATAGGTCCATAATCATATTTAGCTTTTATGAAGCACTTGGTTTGTTGCGTCGATTGCCACTTTTTTCAGTGTTTTATCTCAAATAGTTCGCGAGTTATGAGTGTTTTAGAAAACGGTTCCCCCACTGCTTTCCCCCCTCCCCCGGGGTTGTCGACCACCCAGGGGGGCGACGACATGTGGGTTCATAATCACCATCGTGCCTGTGACAATAATCAAAAATAATATTGCGTCAGCCTTTCCATGCATGCTCAACCCCCTTCAGATCCTGGACTAAGAGTAAAGAAATTTCATGGAGAGGTGCCGCTATACTAAGAAATTGAAACCGGAAGTTGCACCGATGTATCCCAACATTCTTAGCTTCTTGCTAAATATCATGAGATACATTTGGATTCAAAACATTCCATTATCGAATCTCAATTGGTTGTCAGTTTAAACTCAGATTGGTTGCAAGTTTATGAAGCACGTTTTTGAAATTGCATTAAAACATGAATTAAAATATAAACCAATTCGCCAGCTGCTTTATTCGATCCCCTCGTAAGATTATGAAAACTATTCTCGCGAAACGATCATGCTATCATGCTACCCCGCCCTTCCCCTCCCACCCATCATTGCACCGCTGTATCCCATAATTCCGGCTTCAATTTCATCTCTTTCTTACCATAGACGGGGTCTCTCTATGTTAATTTCTTTACTCTATGATGATAACGGTCATTTTTGGAAATTCTTAGTAATATTTCATGTTCCGATGAGCTTATTCATCAATCTAAACCTTTTTTCGTTCAATCCTCTCACGGTGTGTGTGTATTAGGATATCCCCAAAAAATCGAAAGTTGATTTTTAAATTCGCACATCCTCTTATATTTTTCCTTTTACGTCAAAGCAATTGTGAAAAAAAGTTTCATATAATTTGAACAACGGCAAACAGTGCCGTCTGAAAGTGTAAACCAGCACTTGTAATGCTAGGCAAAAAAAAAAAAAAAAATCATTTTTTTTTCTAGAACCTCGAAATTTCTGCTGAAAAAACATTACTCCTATACATCACATGTAGGACAAAATCATTTATTCAAATTTAAAAACATTTAGGTATCCTACGCTTGACCTAAAAAATTTATAATTTTCTTCAAAAAATGATTTTTTTATTAAGCACTTTTATTATACTTTGATTGTCACGTAGTAATCTGAGGTCTAGTTGTGCTTATATCTCAGCAACTAGACCACTTAGAGACTCCGGGATTTCACCAAACGATTTGCTTAATCATAAGGTACAACTTAACGCTGAAAAATTAAAATTCTAAAACAAAATTATTATTTCGGTTAGAATGGAAAACAGCAAATTTCATTTAATTTCTCCATTAAATGTTTAAATATAAAACCCGTTGCTACAAATTTTCTTGCCTTGTGACCGTAATGTTATTAGAAATCATAATGAAAATTTTAAATCAAGGCTTCTTCTGGTTTGAAAACGAAAAACTTTAAAATAACAGATTTTTTTTTTGAAAAATACTAAGCACTTTTCATAATGCACTCAAAATGACAAAATAACTTTTCTGGGTCAGAAAGGACAGTTTAAGTATTCCTGTAGTTTTCAATTGTTCCAAGAAAAAGACTTTTCAAATGAAGAAAAGTGCGCTCAAGTCATTTCAAACTAAACTTTCCTATTAAGAAAAATATGCATATTTCAACACTCAAAATTTATGATTGAAAGCTAGATAATGATAAAACATTCTCTACATGACTTGAGCCGCACTTTTCTTCGTTTGAGAAGTCTTTTTCTTGGAATAATTGAAAACTACAGGAATACTTAAACTGTCCTTTCTGATCCAGAAAAGTTATTTTGTCATTTTGAGTGCATTATGAAAAGTGTTTAGTATTTTTTTTTTAATTGTTATTTGATATATATTTGTTAAAAATTTAAGGTAAATTTTACGAAATTATCACGCTGAAAAATATAAACAGTAAAGTAGGTAATTAGCAGAGGTACATTTGAAGTGTGGGGTATAGGGGCAACGTTTTATTGAACAGAAACTTCGAGTTTCTAAAAAAGTTTTTTTTTTTTTTTTTCGATTTGGCCTGCATACAAGTGCTGGTTCACACTGTCAAACGCATGTCGGCACGGGTTGCCGTTGTTCAAATTATGTAAAACCTTTTTCACAATTGTTTTGACAGAAGAGGAAAAATATAAGAGGGTATGCGACTTGAAAAATCGACTTTCATTTTTTGTGGGACACTAGTTAAGCTTTTTATTTACTTATTTTTGGAAAAGTAGCGAAGTAGCGACTACATTTCAAAAGTAGTTTGTAGTTGCTACATTTTTTAAAAAAAGTAGTTGTAGTTGATTACATTTGAAACAAAGTAGTTTCAGGTGTAGTTAACTACATTTGTAACAAAGTAGTTGCAGTTGTAGTTTGCTACAAAAAAATAAAATAAAATGAGTTTTTTTCAACCACTGATTCGAACACACTCGATTCAACACTGCAACGCCCTTTTGGAAGAAAAAAGTACTGCAACAAAAATTCAGAAACTACTGAGTGGTAATAATAAGCAAAACAAGTTAATAAATAAGCATACTTACTATTTATTAAGATAAAAACAATGTTTTGTAACAGGAATTATATAGGATTGTTCACAAGATATCGAAAATTATATAAATAAGTTTTCACATCTTTCTTAACTAAGAACTGATCCACTGTCTTTTGTTACAAACGCGTGTAGAGTTTGAATAAAGCATGGTCCACACAAACGCTTTACCGATAATATTTCATCTGGGAGTGGTGTCACGCTGTTGCTCCAAATGCGCCATGATGTTTGTTATCTTAATATATAAAAATCTTCTGTGCGTACGTTTGTCACCATAAAGCTTTTAAACGGCTGGACCGATTTTGATCAAATTTTTTGTATGTAATTAAGTTGTGGCAAGCATGGTTTCGAAGCGCGATGGATAGAATTGGAAACGTTTTTGTTAATTAATTAATTAATTTAAACATTGATGGTAAAATCTCCCAAATGATTAATATTTATTTTAACCTATTGTTGAGCGAGAACTGAAATAAATATTTAACCCGTTGCCAAGGGATAATAAGAAAGCCACCTCCGCATTTTATAATGAAATTTCCTACTTAACTGTGATATGTCAATTGAGAATAGATAAAACGTAGAGAGAGTGAGAGAGAAGCCTTTTCATTTCTTGAAAGCAACGATTTTAGATCCCGTGATATATTTTAAAGTAAAGTACTGCAAGGTTCAGGCAAAACGTCCTTCTCTCATCGTAAGTTGAACCATGTGACCGGATCGGTGTTTTAGGTTTTCCTAACCAAATGATCAGAAAGTACCGTATCGAGCAACATTTGTTTCTCGGTTGAAATCTATCTGAGTTTTGGCACCAATGTCAAGAATACTTTAAAGATTATCTAACTAATCAGTACATTATTAAAGAAAAAGATGATGGAATTAAAAGACGAAACACATTTTATTTTCGTTCAGATAAATTACAACAGAGTAGTTCTCTACACAAAAGATCAGTGTAATGGAAGATCTTTATCTTTGGTGGAAAGAACAAATAAGGCAATATATGAAGCTTAAAAAGTTTTGGTTCAAAAGATCGGACCACTAATCGGTCGGAGTTGGCTTCTCTCACTGATCGGCGGGATTACAGTAACGTGGTGGCTTGGCGACTTTGGCTATAAACAATAGAGTTGCGCGATCATTTGTTTACATTTTAAAGATGCTGTTAATGTAGTTAAAAGTATTTTTTGTCTATTTGGCGAAATATTTCAAATTGCAAAGAATTGTTTTTCGTTTTTAAAGAGTTTTTTATAGTCATTTTAGTTGAAGAATGTGTTTATTTTACATCGGGAGGAGGGATGAGTGATTTTCGCTTATTCAGAGAACTCTTTTTACCATTATCATTTTTTAAAATGATATAATTTCGATTGTTTCATTCATTTTCATACGGGGGATGTTGCATCAAGATTTCACGTTTGTTCTAGATTGGTAGTTAGATTTCTACACGTTATATCTGAGGGCACTTTTTATTTTTTGAGTATGGCTGAAAGAACAAACCATCAAGTACGAGAGAAAAAATAGTTAATAAAACAACTGCTCAGTGGGCATTGGATAAATCAAGTTGAATAGACATACGAATTCTGACACCATAGCAGCTTAAAACATTTTTGAGCAATCACGATTGCTTATTGTTCTCATTTGACTGTTTTGGCGTTACGCTGATTTTTCCCACCGCCACCCTCCGCACCATCACCGTGGACCGGCTGGCTCCTCACGATGCTGCTCCTATAGCAAAAGTCGTCTCCGGGTTGCATCCATGTCCTACACACACGCGCATACATACACAACTACACACACACACAAACACTTACACACACGCATACATACAGATACCCACACATACACACACACATACACAACTACCCACGCATTCATGCATGCACACAGACAAACACATATGCCTACACACACATACACATACCCCCCCCACACACATACACATAACCCGTACACACTAACACACACGCCTACATACACACACTCGTGATTGCGAAAAACATAATTTGAATTCAAGATGTCAAAATTCAATAATTTTTTTAACATTTTTTTTTTCTCAACAGAACGGTTCAAACACTTGATAGTTTATTGAAATTTTTTATCTTTTCAACTTATAAAGTTTGATCAGAACAACGTCTGTCGGGTCCTACTAGTCTTACTACTATTATATATGCAAAAGTTTGTCTGTATGGATGTTTGTTACTCTTTCACACAAAAACTACTGAATGGATTTTGATGAAACTTTACAATAATATAGCTTATGCATCAGAATAACACATAGGGTAGTTTTCGTCCCATAATAGGGGGAAAACCCCCTTAGGGGGGCAATAAAACACAATTTTCGTATAAATTCTCTAATATGGGGATGAAAAAATACTTGCACATATTAACATCATATGTCCATAGAAAGCTCTGATTTTTCTGCTGAAAATGGCACCTGTACGAAATTTCTAAGTAGAATGAAAAACGAGTTATGAGCTTTTTAGTTCCATGTTCGAAGGCTTTCCTCAACTCAATACAATACTTATTGTATCATCTCAACTCCATGTTGACAGCGACTATTGTTGTGTTGCTTACGTTAGGATTAAGCAGAAAATTCATATTACACACACATCTCTCGATTATTTTCGGAATATTTTTATTCAATACATCTATTGACAATTAAAAACAGCGTTTTGAAATTTGACGTACTAAATAAGGTGAGGTAGAAAACAAAAAACTAGATTGGAAAGCTAAGCAGAGAAGCTAGATTCTAGCTTAAATTAGCGTTGTTATTCGGGAGAAAAGGTGAGGACGCTTACAGAGACAAGCAATGTTTATGAAATCAGATCGGGGGGGGGGGGGGGGGGGGGGGGCTTGTCATAGAATAATAAATAGGTTCACCCAAAAGGCGACAGTAATAGCCTGCATTAGTTGCCCTTCTTCAATAATGTCAGGAATGGCAGTAATGTTGTCTAGTGATGCATGTTCGTTGTTTCCTTTCATCAGGTTCGTTTTCTGCAGCTTCTCTTCCTGCCATATTTTTTGTAGCCCACTCATTCACTTGAGTGTGCAAATTGTGCATGAAGCTGTCTCAAAATTTCAGACGGTTTGGTGCCCTCTTTTGGAAGAAATTTAATAATGATGCATTGTGCAACTCTTGCTCACTCATGGTGTATTGAAGCAGCCCAGATCTCCAATGTACGTGTGAGCACAAAAAAAAAATTCTTCAGACATCCCCACCAACATACTGGCAAAGCACCACCTTGGATTTCTTAACAATAGCAGTGTTCAAGTAAATTTCGGTTTATATTTGATCAGCCCTCATAGCATAGCTCAAATATGGATATTAGCAAGAGATCGTGTACGAAGTTTGTCCGGAAAATACGTATAAATAAGTCGGGGTGACGTATCACGGAGTTGTGGAGGTGCCGCCAAGTAGCACTGCTGTGCTTCTGTAGCCAATCCCCTCAACCTTCAGTTTCAGTCAGAGCGCTCTGCGTGTAGGTATGAGTGTGCGGCTGCTTATTGAAAGTTACCCTTTTTCACCTGCCGTTGGCATGGAGCTCTCTCCAATTGAGGAACAGTGCATCAAAACCAAGTTTCTTGCAAAGCTAGGCAAGAATGCCCGTGAGATTTTTGAGTGTTTGAAACAAGTTTACGGTGACAATTCTATGAATGAATCAACCGTGAACAAGCATTTAAAAAGGTTCTGGGAAGGCCGAAGAGACGTGAAAGGAGACCTTCCCCCAGGACGCCCCTCCACATTGAGTTCTAATGAAAATGTTGAATGAATTCGGGCTTGTGTTCTTAAAGACTGTAGATTGACAGTCAGAATGATAGCTGACGAGCTGTCAATCCTCAAAACAATTGTTCACAAAATTCTGAAACAAACTCGTTGCACATGAGTTTTTGGCATGAAGCTCAGTCACCCCGACAGACCACGCGCCTTATTCACCCGGTTTAGCTCCTTGTGACTTCTTCCTGTTCCTGATATGCAAAATGGTGCTTTGGGGCGGTACTGAAGGCTTTGAGAAATGTTATCAACAGTCGAAACGGCGTTGGCAGAAGTGCATCTTGTCTCAGGGCGAGCACTTTGAAGTACCGTATTGTAATACCTGAATAATTGTAAAATAAAGTTATAATTCTTATTTTCTGGACAAACCTCCTATGTAAGACTTGTATAATGTTCAGTTATGCACCTTTTCTGGTTACAAATCAGCTGTCCCATTTGAATGTTTCATATTACATTACAACCATTAAACAAGTGTGGCAGTGAATATTTTTTAATGAGAATTAGTGAAATACCATCTTTTCTTTTATAAGACTCATAATAATTTTGAACCCCATCATACACTACTTCATAATGTAACAAAGTCAATTTTCTCAATTTTGAAAATATAGAGGAGGGAAATTCTTCCTCTCATAAGGAAAATTCGACAAATCACTAAAAATTCTAAAACATTTTATTCATGTTAGAAGAAAGTCAAAAACACAACAATTTAAATAGTACTCACATAAAGCAAAAAGTTTGCCAACTAACCAAACAAATTTTCACTCAGTCATGCGACAAAGATATACTACAAATGTGAACTATAAATAAATAATTTTACATTCAATCATTTATAAAACAAGGTACTTCCACAAATCTAAGAATAATTTTTAATTTATATAATTTAGCACATTTAACACCGAATTCCCCTTCTGTCGACATTCAAAGTACTGAAAAAGTTAAATACACATATCACAGCAGCTTTTTTGAAACAGTTTTCATTTTATTGGGAACATTTATGAAATGAAATTGAGTTTGACAATCCCAGTTTCTGTTTGATTACTGAAATGCATGTTTCCCAATAATCCAAAAGTACAAAAATATGCAATGCAATTAATTACATTCACAGATTCAACAAGGAGGCAGCAAAGCCAAAGAAGAAATTGTAATTTTAAACAAACATAACTCAGTACATCTATTTGGTGTAATTTTTCATAAATAATTTTACCTTTATATGACTAAAGTTAGGGAAAACAAACTGTCAGCGCTGTAATGCTGTGGTTAGGATCTAGGTAGCCTTTACAAAACTGTCAGGTTAGGTTTGCCCTAATTGTCGTGTAAAATATAACCTAGTCAAGCCTTTTTACAAATAAGTTCAAAAAATATTTAAAATAATGTCTTAAAAAAACCTAGTTAGTGCTTTAGTTACGCAAAAAATATAATTGAGAGAATACACTCTGAATTAAATTTTTCATTACGGAACTTTCTTTCCCAATAAAGTATGAATTCAGATTAATTCTGTGTATGTGTGTGTGTGTGGGGGGGGGGGGTTAATAGGTAATTTAAATTAGAAAGGAGAATCTTTATTGTAATGTGCATTAAATTACTCACACATTTTTATGAATCAAAAATAACTTTTTTTAAAAAGTTTTGGGGAAATAATTAGTGGAAAAGACATTTACTGTATTTCTGATGCTTATAATTCCAAAGTATACCCAAACCTCTTTTTGCGTGGCTAAAAGGGACCGCATAAAAAAAACGCATAAAAAAAAGTTCATTCGTTTTATAAATAACTTCATCCATTTTATAAAGACTTTCGTCAATTGAGTCCCAATCCGATTGAAATTTTCACACACCACACAAAAAAAGTCGCACAAAACCGCACAAAAAGAGGTTTGGGTGTATTGGTTTTTTTTACTCATATGAAGAATGACATACAAAATGTGACACGAAAATTACCAAAGGGGGGGGGGGATTTGCCTAGACTTTTAAATTATTTCTCAAAATTACAATTTATAAGTTAATCTGAAACATGCTAATAAATAACTAAATGTCATCTTTATAAGAACAACAAAAGATTATCGCTGACCAGTGATACAAAAAATAACTACTACAGCATTTTTATTATATTAAGGTATATGTTGCTTAACAATTATGGATAAAACCAAAATAGCATTTATATTTGTTAGCCTTCATACATTTTTAAGGGTTAGCAGCTATAAACATTTATTGCAGAACAATGGCTGCTATAAATCCAAACTAAATTTAAGAAATAAATTTCAGAAGAAAAAAATAAAAATATTAAAATACAAGCATGAAAATGCAACATGAATATTCTCTGGCCTCATTTAGCAGCTGTAAGTTTCATATCACTACCTTTTATTTTTAAAATAAGCTTTCCAAACAATGGCATTCTGAAAATTCTCAGAGGGAACAAGTGGTTGGGCTCACCAACTAGTCCATTCTAGCACACAGGCTTGAAAAAGACATATATATATTTTGTGTTTTTGGAGATTTCATACAAAACAAGCTCATTCTTTTTCGTCTTGATTCATTGCAATAAAAGCTTATTTAGGAATACTTTATAATGATAGTAGCGTGCATTATAAATAAAAAGCAGAGAAAGAGAAAAAAAAGTTAAGTACATTTATAAGGAATACATAGAATTTCTACTCGGTAGCGTAAACATTACATAAAATGCATCCAGATTTTCATCAGTTTTCCCTGTTTTGTGAAATATTCAATTGACAAATTACTTTCTTTGTACAAATGAAGCAGTGAGAAGTAAAGGGATGTAAGTGGACATTTTCAAGTTTTGAGTAAAATGACTTTAAAGATAATGTCCTCGGTCATCACCTACCAGGGATACTAATACTATATCTTGCCCCAAGATAGAGGAAGGGTTCACCTTCAATTTTTACTGGTTATCTTTAAATTTTTAATCCTGCCACTTACATCCCTTTGCTTCTCACTGCCTCAAATGTAGAGCATAATTTTTCCAAATTCAAAATATACAATTAGTAATAAAAGTATGGCTAAGTTCAACATCAAACAGTCACACACATTAATTCTTACAAATGAAGGGAAACCTGGATTAACCAAAGTGATCATATTAACAACGGTAAATCGAAATTCAACTCAAGTAAAATTTTCTGAAACTATAAGAGAACTCCGGGGACATTGAAGTGATCTTGTTGACTTACCAGAAGATAAAATTCAAGAAAAGTGACAGAGGTTAAAAGAGCTTTGAATAATCGAGGTTCCACTGCATGTCTTTGTGACTCCCTGAAAAGTATATGATTAAAAAGGAAGTTCTAATAGAGTGAATGAAAATTCTAGCCACCAGAATATTTTTGTAATTCCTCTAAGAGTATAATGTTAAAAATACTAACGTAAACAAACAAATTAAACTAAAATTACAATAAAAAACTAGAGGCAGCTTAAAGTGAAACAAGAAATATAATATACATAAAACAATCAACTTCATGAATAATAGTCATTACTATGGTTGGGACAAAACTAACCTGGCAGCGTCCTAATGCAATTACGATCCACCTAGCCTTCACAATGCAGCCAAGTTAGGTTTGTATCAACTAGATTTTGATGATCATGTGCATGCATTTTACATGAAGTCAGTGCATAATGCATCTTAGAATGGTGGAAATACAATATAAAAGACAGTTAATTGTCGAATAACACATTTAAACCACCCTATATTATGAATATTGCATAGTCAAATCAATGAGCGCAAACACTGCATAGTGAATAATGAATGTAATGATTTCTAAAAACTTTTAGCATAAAAACATAAGTAGAAAGCAATATCATGTAGCTTCAACAATATATATTTCTCATTACGTTAAACTATAAAAATACACAAATAAATAAAATTCTAAAATAAACACGTTCAGCCAAGATTAAAGCTATAGTCACCAGAAAGATATTGGAGATGGCATTTTACCAAACAAACAATACTTTCATTATTTAACAATTCAAAAGTATGTTTGTACTTAGGCTATTTTTATTTCATTGTGCTCTAGTTTTTTCATATTGAAAATCAGAAAACATTTTCACAAAACCAAACTAAAAAAAAAAAAAAAAAAAAAAACTAATAATAAACATAAGTGCATCCTTTTTTATCTCATAATTATTAGAAAACATATCCACAAAACCCAACGTTAAAATAAAAAATAATACTAATATCAAAACTTGGTGCATTTTTTTCCATCTCAAGAAATATAGTATTACTCCTCTTCTCAAAAGAAAAATGCTGTTTATTCTTAAGAAGTAACATTAAACGAGCTCCTAATTACTTTGATACTGAATACCATTTTTCATCCAAAAAGATACATTTATCGGAGATGAAATTAAGAGCAAGCCCATTCTTTCTTCAACCATTTAGACAGCTAATTAAACTTCATCATTATTTCGTTTTAAAATTACAATACACAATCATGTTTTTTCGTCATCTTGAATCTTCTAAATTGTATAAAATAAATCAGTAATTCAAAAAAATACAATCAAGATATTAAAACATGATCGTTTAACTATTTCAGTTTCCTTTTTCAAAAAAAAAATTACGGAAGATTCAAAATGCTATTTACGAACAAGAACTAAAAATTTTGCAATATGTAGACAACTTTATAAAATTATACTAAGGACTGTGCTAAGAATAGAGTAGGGTTTTCTTGGATTCAAACTTGTGTAATTTTGACCAAATTATCACAAGTATAATAAAAACTTTAATTCAAACTATTCATCATAAAAAGTGCATATTAATTGAATATTATCAGGATTTTTTTTAGTGTCATTTCATCATTTTTTTCAAAACTGATCAAATTCCAAAAGGAGATACTTCAAAAAGCTAGTTAGTGTATTTTTAACACTCCAGTTCATGTTTTAAAAATGAAAACACTTGAAATGGGTTAACTTTGTTCCAACTATGGAATTGAAAAAAGCTAAAGTGGCAAGACATGAATTTTCAATGAAAACAAAATACATTCTTTGAAGTTACAATAAAAGTTCCAGTGGAAAAAGAATAACAGAAAAAAAAATCGAATGCTTGCCCCATAGCTTAAGTTTTTTGAAGTAGTAAATTAAAAAACACATGAATGCAATTAACATTGCAAATTTATCTACAAAAAACTTTTTCATACAAACAAAACCAATTCTTGTAAAAGAATACATTAAAAATAAATGTATAAACTTGATTTTTTTTTTTTTGAAATAAAACATAAGAAAAAGACGATTTTATCAGACTAGTACCATGCTATTTTAATGTCCCTTTTACATTGAGTACATTTTTAATGCATAAATTTTTATCACCAAAGAAGAAATACTAATAGCAAATAAGATAAAAACTTTAACATTTATGAACAAGAAATCATACTTCGAACTCATACTGCACTTTCAAAATTGTACAAGTGTCACTTTTAAACTTTATTAAGGGAAATAGGAATTTTGAGCATTTTTTTTCAAGTAAATAGGCATTATTCATGATTTATACATTTTGTTAGCAAATCATATGCAGTTATCTTCACTAAAACTTAGAAGCAATAAAGAAGTACCTTTACAATTCACAAAAGTTTTTACGCCATAAAAATTTAAAAAGAAAAAGCGACAATACTAAAACTGTTAAATTATTTTAGTTCATGCGGGGTACATAAACAATGTGAGACATGAAAACACATTTGTTCTTTACGGCAAAACAAATTGCAGAATAAATTATAACTACTTGCAATAATAAATGCAAACAGTAATTTGCTCATATAAGAAATTATAAATGAAAGCTATTGGAACAGAATTTATCTTAAAACTGAGGTATTTAAATAAACAAAAATAATTTTTTAAAACCTCAGACTCTATAATACAAATTTAAAAACTTTTTTACACCAAAAGTCATTTTATAAGCTTTGTAGCTGATATAATACAAAATGCACATTGAAAAGTTTACACATATGTAAACATCATATAATACATATTTTCTACTTACAAGTAAAACTATACACCCAAATATTGTGTTTCCTAAAAGAATAATCAGTTCATTAAAAAAAGATATTTTTAAGGAAAAATCAACATAAAATTTTACTCTTAAAGATGTAAAAATTGAATTTTACAATATCCTTAAGAATAATGCAGAAAAACTCCAGCAGTTGCTTATTTTTAGAAACCAAGAAACTGCAAATATGCACAAGAGACACACATAAATCATTAAGATAGGGTTTCTTTTGTTTCTTTAAATGTCTTAAAGCATTAAAACAAATACATTTATGGTTAACAGCAAACATGTAACAATAACTTTGCAGAAAGAAAGCCATTTGGTGTGATTTACAAAAGCGATTTTATAAATTAGTCAATTTTTTAAATTAAATGTTGAATTCACAATTAAATATGCAAAAGAAGCACTAAACAAATTTAAGAGATTACCGTCCAAATGCCATCTGATTTACGAATGTTTTTCGCTCTGAAAAATCCAATACTAATATTAATAGTAAAACTGTTAGCAACTTCAATTGTTCAGAAGAAAAAAAAAATCCCCTTGAAAACAAACACATGATGCAGCATTGCAATTGTTTCTCTTGTAATCAGCCATGATATATATAATCCCCCCCCCCCCCCCCAAAAAAAAAAAACAGTTGTTAAGGGTTAAATTACGATAAACATGTCTGTTGTGATACGAGAGAGTGTAATACTAGCTTGACACAGCGGAAGCTATTATAACTACCCCCAAGTTTTCAATGACTGATATAAAAACAGGGCAACTAGAAGCATAATGACCTCCAAAGTAAATTTGTCATCACATATCTTATGAATCATGAAGACTTACACAAGGCTTTCCAAATAATTTTATACAAATATATATAAATTCACCAAAAAAGTTGATAAGCAAGTGGCTGATAACCAACTATTTTCAAAGATACAAAAAAAAAAAAAAAAAAAAAAAAAAAAAAAAAAAAAAAAAACTTTTCAATAGAAAAAAAAAAACATTGCTGAAAAAATAGTAAATATTTTAAAAATGTGCAAAATAAACAAAACAGTAGAGAATATCAAATTAATTATAGATTTGAATTCCTAGAGGCTTATCAATTAAAGGCATCATCAATTAATTTTTCAAGAGGGGAGGGGGGGGGAGCAAAGAGTGTATGTTCAATGCAATTTTTATTATAAAACAACAAAAACACGTTTACATGCACATCAAAACATTAATTTTTCCAAGCCCCCACTGACCTCCTAACTGACGGGCCAGAGAAAGTTTTAACCAGATAGCATTTGTTTCTCTTATGTCCTACTGTAAGTCAAGTGACATCTGTATACATGTATTTGATTCTCAATTTCTTTCTTAGTGTACCAAGGTATATCTTGTAAACACTGTGTGGTTTGTTAAAACTGTACATATGCAAAGCAAATTAATATAATTCTGAACATGACTGAAGTTGCAAAATAACCTCTGTTTAGCAAAAGACAGTCTTTAAGGCAATTAAGCCACCCAACACCAAAAAACAAACAGAACACGACTGAAATAAATCATTTAGGTCTGCCATTGGCGTTTATTTAAATTACTCTTTTTTGCTATCTTTTTTTTTATTACAAAAAAAAAAAAACCCTACAAATAAATAAATGTTTTATCCCATCAGATATAGATCACTTTCAAAGTGTACTATAAAACTCTCTAGCTAAAATAATATTCTGTATACAAAAAAGGAGCAAAACCGGCTAGAAAGTTTCATACATAAAATAACAATATTCACATTAATAAATTATTTTTGCATATATATGTATATCCCTTACCATTAGTATAAATAAGCTAGTACTGAGCGCACCAGCTCAAAAACAGTATTTAGATTTTTCACTACATTATACATGCAACGATTAACTCTCAACTCCAACTGATGTTTGTAACTGAGGTGATGAATCAGTCCTTAATGATGACACTTCATTAATAGAATCAGAGTTTTCCTGAAAATTTCTTTTATTCCCATTGCTTGTGTGATTACTGTCTTTTTTAGCACTCTGTTTATGCTGTAACAAGACATAAATTACTTTTACATTCATAGAAAATATAACTTATCACAGGCTAATAGAAAATAAACTAAAATTGCAAAAGACACTATAATATATGCAGACATGTCAAATTTATATATATATAAAAAAGCAGCAGGTTTGGCATAAGTTTTAAAAGCAAAAAAAAAAGGGAGATTTAAATTACGTTATTTGAAGAAAAAAAGTTTTGTCAAGTATTTCTAAGTCTGAAATTAACTAATTTAATACAAAAATTTAATACATGTACGTCTCAGAGTTCTAAAATATAAAATGCCATGCAAAGCGGCAAAATATGCTTCATCAAACATTTATTTATTATAACAATGTGTCATTAGTAATAAAACACTGTCATTTAAACTATGTTTTTAATTATGTTAACAAGTTGAAAGAATGTGTAATGCAAACTATTAAAAAAAAAAAGTAAAATACATGGAAAATAAAGAAAATACTGAAGAAAAAACTAAGAAGTAAAATAAATAACTCATTTTAGCAAAAGATTCACATGGGCAAGCATTTTACATAAAGTGCAATAAAACAAACACGTTTTGAAAAAAATTACCTCACGTTCTGGAGGAGGTAAGATAGGTATAGCTGCTTTCGGTCTCTTTTGAACAGTTGGTCTAACTGATGGAGGCTGATTTTGAGGATAATAATAAGTTATTCCTGGCTGATAAATGTCACTTGGAGGAGCCTGCAATTAAACAGTGAATAGAATAAAAAAGTTACATCACTTCTTTGAAAATGTTTACATTTTAAAAGCATTCCATTCATATAAGAAAGAAATACCTTTGTGTTGAAAAGTAAAAGATAATAATACAAAGTTAAAAAACAAATTTAATGTTGGTATTATTTTGCTTTAATATTCTATTTCACCTTTTATGTTTCAATCAGTTGTCAAAAAAATATTCAAATTTAAAAAGAAATATATATATATATATATATATATATATATATATATTTATATATCACTCATTTGAAAGAAGAACTCTTTTCAGGTAATTTGCATCAAGGAAGGTAAGTTTGCTGTGTTCTCCAGTGGTTAATAGTAAAACAAAAAATCAGTCTTTATTTCCAAAAAAGATAACGTCCTTTGAAGGTTTTTAAAAATAAAATGAAATAAAATAAAATAAAATTAAAAATTTCGTATTGGGGCACTCTTTTTCCAAATGAGCAATATATATATATATATATATGTGGTGATGTGTTATTTTATAAGACACTTTATTAAGAACTCGAACTGTTGTGAACTATGTTTTTATTATTCCTACGCGCGGAGTGAGATTGTGCGCGACGCGACCAGTTTTTGGCGGATTGAAGAGGAAGATGGGAAGTGTGGTGGAAGACGTGTTGTTCTCGATGTTTTAATGTTTCTTGTTCTATGTTCCTGTATTCGTCTTGTGCTGTCAATTATTAAATGTTTATTAGTACACGATGCCGTCATTATGCTTTGTTGTGTGAAGAATACCCCTAGACCAGCCGAGATCCTTACAAATGGGGGCACGGCCTTTGATTCCGAAACCTCGCCCCTTTGAAAGTTTCAACGTGTAGCTGTTCCTTCAACTTTAAGCGGTGAGTGACTCTTTTCACAATTTTCAATTCCTTATTTCGAAAACATACAGACGTGGTGTGGAAAAAATGAAGTCCAAAAAGAGAGATCAAAAACCTAAAGGCGCTGCAACTGCTACAGTGCAAACTGAAACCGAATATCCTAACGAAAACGAAACAAATATAATAACAAATGTTGATAATCCAAACACCGCATTACCGTACGTTACATTTTCTGATTTCGAAACTCTAGTTAAACGTTTCAATGGCGACGCAATGTCTGACGTCAACATTTGGATAGATTCCGTTGAAGAAGCGATCCTACTTCTACATCTCAGTGATTTGCAAGCTTTGTTATTTTCTAAACGATTACTAGTAGGAAAAGCAAAACTTTTCATTGATAGCGAAATTTTGCCAATGTCTTGGCAGACGTTAAAAAACTTATTGCTTGCGGAATTTTCCGACTGTCGTTGTCCGGCTGAGGTACACAAATGGCTTTCGAACAGAAAAATGCGTTATAATGAAAGTGTCGAAGAATATTTTTTTAAGATGCGTCAGATTGGTTCGACGGCTAATATTGATGATTCATCATTAATGCATTATATAATAAACGGAATAGATGATACGCCATTTAATAAAAGTGTTTTGTATAATTGCTTGAATATTCATGACTTTCGAAATAAGCTGAAGATATATTCTGAAATGTCTGCTGATGCACATTCGAGAAAAAATACAGCGTTTAAACCTTTTCCAGTTTCAACTCGATCCGAAAAAAATTCACTAGGAGCCAGATATAACGAACATAACGAAAGAAAGATGAACAAATTTTGTTTTCTTTGTGGAAATGATTCCCACCTGCAGTATGACTGTCCAACAAAAAACAAAGGAAAACGTTGTTTTTTTTGTTCAGGCTTTGGCCATGTTAGTAAAGATTGTGAAAAGAAAACAACTGATAAGAGATCTTTTTTGAATTCTTCGAAATGCAAGGCCGATCCGACTCCATTTTCACCCACGGAAACGACCGACTGTGCTCATAAAACTTGTAATTCTTTCCAAATTAACTCCAACATGTTGAAGTCAGCTAAAATAAATGATTCAGTGATAACTACTCTAATTGATACTGGATCACAGCTAACCGCGCTTTCAAATAAAATTTTTAAAAATTTCCGAAATATAAGTTTAAAACCTACAAGTGCAACATTTTCCGGCTTGGGAAACAAAACCTATTGCCCCATTGGCACTTTCTTTTCTGATATTGAAATTGATGACTGTATGTTCTCGACATTGATTTATGTAGTTGATGATGATATTTTAAATGTGGATGCAATTATTGATACTGATGTTATTAATCAAGGTATTTTATGTGTTGATAAAAATGGTTGTAACTTGAGAAAACATGAAAATTTTTTGTTGAATGTCGCAAATATTGTGCCCAATGAACCTGAATTAGACCTTGCACATATTCAAACCCCTCAAATACGTGAAGAAGTTAGTCATTTAATTAAGAGTTATAAGCCTGATAAAATTAAAACGACCAATTTAAAGATGTCAATTAATTTAGAAGATGAGATTCCTGTTGTAAGCAAACCCCGTCGGTTATCCCCTTTGCAAAAAGAAATCGTAGATTCTCAGATTGCTGATTGGCTTGAAAAAGATATTATTAGACCTAGTTGTAGTTCCTTTGTTTCACCGATCGTACTTTGTAAGAAAAAAGATAATTCATATCGCTTATGTGTTGATTACCGCAAACTAAACCGTAAAACAATTAAAGATCACTATCCTTTACCTTTAATTGATGAAATTTTAGACTCTTTAAGTTCAGCAAAGACATTTACTACATTAGATTTGAAAAATGCATTTTTTCATATTGATATTGAAGAAAACAGTAAGAAGTATACATCATTTGTCACTCATAATGCCCAGTATGAATTCCAGAAATGTCCCTTCGGATTAAGTGGAAGCCCCTTATTATTCCAGAACTATATTAATTGCATTTTTCGTGAACTTTTAATTGATCAGACCGTCATTATTTACATGGATGATATTCTTATTCCTTCCGTTGATGAAGTGGATGGTATAAACAAGTTGAGAAAAGTCCTTCAAATTGCCTCTGAGTATGGACTCGACCTAAATATTAAGAAATGCCAATTTCTCAAGCGAGAAATAGAATTTTTGGGTCATGTGATTAAAAATGGAAAAATAATGCCCTCTTCTTGCAAAACCTCTGCAGTTCAAAATTTTCCCCTGCCGAAGAATGTGAAAGACATTCAAAAATTTTTAGGACTTACTGGTTACTTCCGAAAATTTATTCAGCATTATGCATTAATTGCTAAACCACTCAGTGATTTGCTTCGGAAATCAGCTCCATTTGTTTTTGGACCAGAACAACATCAGGCATTTTCTGTTTTGAAGGAAAAGTTAACTTCTTATCCTGTTCTCGACATTTTTCGTCCTGGCGCAAAACTTCAGTTACACACTGATGCAAGTAAACACGGATTTGGTGCTATACTCCTACAAGAGTCTTCGAATAACAACTATAACCCAATTTACTACTTTAGTAGAAAAACGACCCCTCAGCAGGAAAATTATTCAAGCTATGAACTTGAAATGTTAGCAGTCATTGAAGCAATTAAAAAATTTCGACATTATTTGAATACTAAATTTATGATTGTTACTGATTGTGACGCGTTCAAGAAAACATTATCTAAGAAAGATATATCACCTAAAATTGCCCGATATGCCATGTTGCTTGAAGAATTTAATTACGATACTAGCTGCGTGCCCGGCGTTGCACGGGCTACTTAAAAAATGAAAGATATGTCCAATTGATGTTTTTGTATTACTCTGACATCAGTTTCTAAAGCGCTAAGGAGTAAATAAATACGCGTAATGCAAGGTTTGCAAAACACCAGTAGAGCATATTTTTGGCAAAAATCTCTTTAAAGTTAGTCATAGTTATCAATAATGCAAGTTATGAGTATTTTCAATTAACACAAAAGATGAAAATATATGCATTATCAATTATAATCTGTGCTCACTTTAAACTGAATTAAATCTGATAGACTATACCTGAAACATTTTTACAGTGGCTCCCAAAAGTGTTCGTACACCTACGACTTTCAATGAAATACGCCCCTATGCATTGGTTAGAATAATTATTTAGGAATAAGTATTTAATTATAAGACCTATGATCTATTTTTAACAAAACTACTCGAAAATTTTTAATAAAACATTAAAACTTAATTTTTTAAAAATCAAAAACCAAAAAGTGCCGGAAATTTTATCTCACGAAAGTCTTCGTACACTTTGAAAAAAATGTCAAAAAATTAGTAAATAATCTAACTTTTTACAAAATCATTATTTAGTAGAATATCATGCAGCATCAACAACAGCTTTTAAACGTCTGGGAACAGATTTCATTGTTTTTTCTTTCTTTTTTTATGCAATTTCTGAGTAAGTGTTCAGCCGCAATTCGAGTTTTACTGTTTCTAGTTCGCTTTTCGTTTCAATGGTGTATTTTCGTAATCTAGCCACCAGACATCAACAAATATGTTCCATTAAGTTTAAATCTGGTGATTGAGGAGAGATTTCTAAGGTTAAGGACAATTTTTGAGGAACCAAACTCAAACGTGTACTTCTTATCGTTATTTTGATAAAAAAAACGAAGTTGTTTCCAATTGCCAAATTTTGGGCTAATAGTTTAAAATTGGTTTTTAAAATATTTAAATAAACAGCATAATTCATTATTCCATCAAAAAATTTCAAATTTTCAATTCCTGATGCTGTTATGCACCCTCACACAAAAACACCTTCACCATCCTGATTAACTGATCTAGCTAAGTTCTTAAGATTAAATTCCTCACTTTTTCTTCTATTGACAATTATACAAAAATTTAACCCAAAATGTTGAATTTATTTTTATCTATAAGTAAGACGTTGTTCCAAAACGTTTTGAGCTTATTTATCATTGATTTTACGACGGAAAGCGTAAGTTTACTGTTTATCGTACGAACAAAAACATTTCTACCGGAAGAGGTCCCCTTTAATCCAGCTAATCAGAGAACTTGACGAGAAATTTTAAGTGAAAATGAAACGTAAAATGTTTCATTCAATTCTGCGGAAACTTTTTCAGCGCTCAAATGTGTATTTTTCATAATTTTTTTAACTGTAAACCTCCGATCACGCTTTGTTAACTTTGCCAGTTGACCTTTTCTTACCTTGTTTTCGATCCGATTCTTGTCTTAAAAGCATTTTATCAAGCACTTCACTATAGAATGGTATAAATTAACTAATTTGGGGACATTTCAAACCAATTTATGGCTACTGTGAGGGAAAAAAATCTAATTTCGAATCGTGTTTGTTGTTTTCTACGCATACCTGCCATTTAAAAGTAATAAGCAGAATATTAGGGAATAAATAAACAAAAAAATAAAGGCAAATGACTTGACAGTGTCATTACAATGCAAAAATTATAAAAAACCACATATGATAATTTTAATCATGAATTTATTCGAAAATATTTCAGTGTATGATGACTTTTGTGGCGTATTTTTTCTCTGTCTCATCGTATTTTGCCAAATTTTAAAAATAAAATTTGGCAATATTTAAAAAAAAAAACTACTGGGTTTTATTCAGAATGGCATAGGAATGGTGTGAAAAAAATTGGACTTCATATTTGAATTCAGTTTTGCGTTATTTTGGTTTTACTACAAAATTTCAAGGTATACGAACACTTTTGGGAACCACTGTATGTACAATTACGATCAGCTTTTTACATAAAATGACACATACTTTTTGGTTGCTTTCGTGAAACTAAAGCACCAAGACTTAATAAATACCAATCAGCATTAATTTAATACCAAGTCATCAGATTCGACTTAAGCTTTAGTTAAAATCCTTAAAAACAATATTTTTGTTCAACTCTGTTTCACTTAAAGAAATCCAAACAATCTTAATTTAACATGTTCTTTGAACGATACAAACTGTATTTCAAAAATAGAAACAGGAAGGAAAAAGAGAGTTATTACAATTCGAAAACTCACACATGTGACGGGAAAAAGTCCAACAAAATAAATATAATTAGTCGCACATCCTAAATGTACCAAAATATGAGGCCGGTGAATGATAAACTTACACTACAATCAATAAACATAGCTAAAGAAACAACTTTCATATGTTGAAAGGAGTTAAGAACGTTGAATGTAAAAAATAAAAAAAGGACAGACGATAAAATAAAGGCTATATCCGAATAGAGCAACCAATTTTAAACTAATTTAAAATGAAATTCTAGATGGAAACGTTGTTTTAAGATTTGGACAGCAGCCAAAAAAATCTCTTTTAAAACAATTATTAGAATTTTACTTGCTCACGCATATTCAAAATGGCAACAGGAAAGAAATAAAATTCCCGAATAACGTTATGTTAATTAACGTTTTAAATAATATCTTCGCTAATTAAAGTCGCACAATTACGAGATTGGTCCTATTGTTTTCTTTGGGAAATTTCGAATTGATCGGTATCTCGTTTGACTCCCGATTCGCAGCGGTTCTCGAGAAGATAGATCTTCAGACAGACAGACAGACAGACGCGAACAGATTTTAATATTATAGTGGATAATTCATCGCCCCGCAACAAAAATGAATCATGTAGATGCCTTAAGTAGATATCCTGTAATGATGATAACTCAAAATTGCTTGACAGATCAAATCGCTGCAGCTCAACAAAATGATGAAAATTTAAAAACAGTAATAGCCCTAGTCAAGGTAAATAAAGTAAATGACTATGTAGTTAAAAATTGTGTTTTGTACAAATTGATAAATGATCGTGAATTGCTCGTTGTACCCAAAGGTATGCAAACAGAGATTATCAAACATGTACATGAAAATGGTCATTTTGCAGTAGCCAAAACTGTTGATGTTATACAACAAAATTATTTTATCCCTAACCTTAAACAAGCTGCCGAAACTGTTATTTCTAATTGTGTGCATTGTATTTTGGTAAATAAAAAACGTGGAAAGCAAGATGGATTTTTGAATCCAATTCCAAAAGATGATCGCCCTTTAAGCACTTATCACGTCGATTTCTTAGGACCTTTAATGTCTACAAATAAGAACTATCAACACATTTTGACTGTTATCGATGCATTTACAAAATTTACATGGATATACCCGACAAAATCAACTACAACAAATGACGTTATTTCAAAATTAGAATTTCAGGAGAGTATTTTTGGAAATCCTTCTCGTATAGTTACCGATAAAGGCCCAGCTTTTACGTCAAGTGAATTCAGCAATTATTGTATAAAACAAAATATTCAGCATGTAAAAATCACAACTGGAATACCGCGGGGAAATGGACAAGTCAAACGAGTCCACGGTACATTGATCCCCGTTCTTGCAAAGCTTTCGATAAATAATCCCACAAAATGGTACACATTTGTTCCAACACTGCAGAAAATCCTGAATTCCACAAAACACAGAAGCACAAAATTTTCACCATTCGAACTCTTGACAGGTGTAAAAATGCGTTCGAACGAAGATCTAGAAATACTTAGTTTACTTGAAGAAGAAAATGAACAAAAATTTCATGATGATAGAGAATTGCTTCGTAACACAGCAAAAACAAACATACTTAAAATTCAAGAGGAAAATACGAAGAATTTCAATAAAAAACGAAAAATTGCTACTCAGTATCAAATAGGCGACTTTGTTGCCATACAAAGAACTCAGTTTGGTACAGGTATGAAGTTACGACCTAAATTTCTTGGTCCCTACAGAGTAACGAAAGTCAACCCAAACAATCAGTATGAGGTCACCAAAGTTGGCACACACGAAGGCCCTTACTCGACTTCATCTGCTGCTGACTTTATGAAAAAATGGACAACAACTCCAACCGACTAACTTTGTCCCTAAAAAAAAAGGGGAGAAAAAAAATATTAGTGTTTTTCTTTTTCTTTTTTTGGTGTTCCTGTTCAAATCCTGCTTTTGATGATGATCGGAGCGTGCAACTGACGTCGTGCTGCCTTCAACTCCACCTGATGATGATGACTACCATGATGACGACAACGATGATGATGACTACCATGATGACGACAACGATGCTGATGACTACCGTAATGAAGATTACGACAACGATGATGATGCTGACGACGATGGAGGAGCAACGACTTGATGCCAGCTCGACTCCAAAGGATTTGCAGACCTTTTTTTTTTACCTCTTTCCAAGAAATTAGAACATTTCACTTTTTTTTCTCTCACCGAAATTTTACCAGTTCACGAGGACGTGAATAATCAGGATGGACGAGTGTGGTGATGTGTTATTTTATAAGACACTTTATTAAGAACTCGAACTCTTGTGAACTATGTTTTTATTATTCCTACGCGCGGAGTGAGATTGTGCGCGACGCGACCAGTTTTTGGCGGATTGAAGAGGAAGATGGGAAGTGTGGTGGAAGACGTGTTGTTCTCGATGTTTTAATGTTTCTTGTTCTATGTTCCTGTATTCGTCTTGTGCTGTCAATTATTAAATGTTTATTAGTACACGATGCCGTTATTATGCTTTGTTGTGTGAAGAATACCCCTAGACCAGCCGAGATCCTTATATATATATATATATATATAACAATTAAGTAACCTTTTAAATAATATTTGCACATATTTAGACAAACACAGATGCCAAACTCATAACTCCCCTTCCCTTTCATTGTCAGGGGTTAATAAAAATGAGGCACAAAAGAAACTAAAAAAAAAAACTAAATGAAATGAAATGCTGTAATACTTACTGGTGCTGGAGGAGGTGGAGGTGTTGCATACTGTTGATATGTAAACTGATGATAACCAGTAGGAGGAGGGGGAGGTGCAAAATTCATGATGTTAGGGGTTGGAGTAATGCACGGTGGTGGTGCAAGGATCGGTTGACCAGCAGGCACAGTTGCTTGAGGAAACAATTGAGGAGGTGGAGCAGTTGTGACTGGCAATCTTAAGCCTAAAATAAATGGAATATATACATTGAAGCAGAATTTTAACTTACGACAGAAGATTTCAAATGCTAAGAAAATTAATTTCTGCACTATTCTCAGCGATTAAAGGAAAAGAAGACACTTGGAAAATAAGAACTATGTTTTTTTTTTTTTTAAATGTAAGAAAGAAAGAAAAACAGAACCATAGAAGTAAAGGAACTTTTGTTTCTCATTGTATGCATACAAAAATATTTAACAATATAATGAGTTACGTCCACTAGCTGGGCATACCATAAATTCTCAATCCCCCCAGTCAAAAAGGCTTTACTTTTTACATTCAATTAAGACTTCTCTTATAAGCTGTAAGTTACTGCCCCAAACCAGGGCTAAGGCAGAACTACAAGTGTATATGAACAGTTCAATTATAACATTCAGGTACTGTAGTTTCACTTTTATTAGTGACCATCAGTCTGGAATAGTCAAAACCGAGCTAGAAGCAGATTTTCTCCAATTGAAGCTGAGATTACCTTAACACTGGTGGCTAAAATTGATTCAGCACACCAGCAAGTCTGCAAGCAGGGTGTGGCTTGTCTCAAAAAGTGAAGGTTAAAGCTAAAGTAACAAGCTAAGTAAATTTTTGTACAATCAATACTGCATTAAAATAGGCAATTAATGTATTACAAAAAAATAAATAAATAAATAAATAAATAAATAAAAGAAAAATATTCATGTATTGTGTCATATTAAGAATCAAAAATAATTTAAAATCAACAAATCAGTTTAAAAAAAAATCATCATCTAAAATTTAAGCTACAAGTTCAAGGCCTTAGCAATAAAAAAAAAGGCAAACCTTGTTAACATGATATTGCTTTACATCAATTTCTTGTTTGACACTAGAAGTTAATCACTTAACAATTTATCAGATAAGATGAAATTTGGCTGGCATGAAATAATTATTATGTACATGAATTTCCTATCAAACAAGGTTTGACTGCACTTTTTTTAATTGATAAATAGGATATATTTGAATTCAAGAAATAAACACTGCAGCAAAACAAATATTTAACCAACACTAATGCAGACATGACTTGAAAGGAAAACATAGGTACAAACCAAAGCTGTCTGGATATGGAGTGGGAGCAAATGTCTGATATGCAGAAGGATTCATAATTGGAGGGGTTGTTGTAGGTTGGCTCTGTGTGCTTGGCGTTGGAACACCGGTTTCAGGTGCAGCATACATAGTGGGCTGATAACCTGGTTTAGAAAAAAAAAACCATTATATAATTTTCTTTAAAACGTGACATTATAGCACTAATTAACATGAAGTTAACAGAAAAACGGGGGTACATTCCATTTATATGAATTAAGATTAACACAAACCTTCATAATATGAAGAATGAGGAGGAGGAACAGTTTGTTGATTTGTTTGGTAAGTATTAGTTTCAGGTAAGCTTCGCTGCCGCAGAGATGAGTAACGTTTTGGACGACCAGATGAATCACCAGCACCTTTTAGTGCCATGTTTGGCATTTCAGTTTCAAGATTATTAACACCTAAAACACATTAACAATTTAGAAAAATATTTGTTTAATAGTATGTTACCTTATTCATAATTTTTTTCTACATGAAAGCTTTAGAATTCACAAAAATGTATTTATTTGTTGATATTATTATTATTTTTAACAAAGAGAACATGCATGAATGCTTCAACTACCGGTCAAACCTTTGATAAAACATTCAGCTTAAAACTAAAGAAACATCCTAGACTAATAATAAAATGTGAAAGCAGCCAATCAATAAAATCACAAAATAACTTAGTTTTGGTTTTAGCTGGAAAAAGCAAAAGCATTGACTTGCCCATAACCAAAATACAAAACTAAGTGGCACTAGATAATGTTACCTAATTTTCTACCTTAATTCTATGTATACAATGTATACATGTATATATTTCTCGACTTATTTAAGATCTAGCAAATGCCTTTATGCCCTTATAAATTGGCCAGGCAAGACCAGAAATGGCATTCTATGCATTTGTCTTACAGCCGCTATGTAAAATGGTCAGTCATTTTGCACTGCCTAATTTCAAATTTTAGAGGAGAAGGAAATAAATTAAGATAAAACAATCTTGTAACATAATATTTACTAGTTTTGGAAATAAGTATCAATTTTTAAGTGAAAATTTTGCAATGGAAGATACTAATTTTCCAACTGAAATATTTGAGTGTAGTTTCAATACCAATCTGAAGTTACTATGCTTTCAATACAATTCTGGCACAAACTGCATTAATGAAACTTTTACGGAGGCTGTTTTTCTTTTTTTGATGTAGGGGAGATCTCATTCTGGGGTTACTTCATAGCATTTGAGGGGAGTGTGCCATTGTGTTTTGGAAGTGTGGGCAGATGGGCACCACTATATAATTTATTACACTTAACAGACAATCTTTTCGTAATTCATGAAAATAATGCCCATAGAAAGGTACTTGGGGCTCATGTGGATTTAGTATGCAAAAAAAAAATTAAAAACACCTTTCCCACTAGAAATTCTTACGAGAAAGTGTCCCTTCTCCTTTTCTCCTCTAGAAGGAAACACCAATAATAAAACACAAGTTTACTGGTAGCATATCACATCTAAATGATTATCCCAATAATGAACATGAAATAAAATATTAATAAAACATTTTTCATACATAATAATTAAAAAAATACATTTTAATACTTACTACTCTCACTTTGGTGAACCTCTGAAGGGACTCCATTGCACACTTCTTGCGTATCATTTACATTTAACTGCTCCATTTCAGAGTTCAAGTTATTCATTTTATGTTCCAAGAAACGAGGGGAAATGTGACGCATGCCACCACGCCCTCTCCTTGGGTATTCCCCTCTGCCTGATCCACGGTTTCCACGAGCTGGTTTACGATTTCCCCTATCGTAACTATTGTTGAAAGGGGAAGCCTTGCCCCTCCGAGGAGGCACCTCCCTTTCAATTGAGTTCCTTCCGCTTAAATTAGAGTTTTCAAACGTTAAAGTCCTCACAGATTTAGGTTCTTCTACATCAACAGGTTCTTTAGGATAGTAAGTCTTTTTTTCAGGCTCAGGCACAGGTTCACTCTCAATTTTTGAGGGTAAAGCAGGAAAATCTGTACTGTTAATAATAGGTGACTCTGCGATTTTTTCATCTAGAATTAAAATGTTAAGTTTTAGATTAAAAATGAAAATTAAGAGCAAAAAATATCAAGAGGTAAAAAAGAAAGTTATATTTTGAACTGCTGAGAACATTTTAATTACAGGGTTGCCACGGAAATTCAAGAATGAAATTCCCTGACATTTCCAGGTGGTTTTCAGAAAATTCCAGGTTATTTATGTCCACTTTCTTTTCGCAACATTAATATATGCATCTCAAACTTTGATAAAACCTACCTTATATTCAAACTTTACAAACAATGGTTATCAAATTTAATTTACTCAAGATGGAATAATCAAAAATATGTACTAACAAAAGTGAAACAAAACACTATAAAAGAATTAAGAAATAAAGTAAATATGTAGCATATCTTCTTTTCAATCGTGAGGAGCCCAGAGCCAGTCTTACATCATGTGGAAAGAACGGACAAATAAAAAAATTTGACATCTGAATCACAAAAAAAAGTTAATTGCTAACAGTCTGAACTAAAAATCATGCATCTTTTAGATCAACATATTTCCTCTATTTGTTGCACATAAAGCAGGGTTGCTGTAATGCTGACATTACATATTATTAATTTTTGGCCTCCCGAGTAGTAAAAATATGCGTGTGTTGGCGCTTTTGGCGGGGTTTGGTTTTACTGCGGAGGAGGCGAATTGGCGAGGAACTTGCCTGGGTTCCGGGGGAAATGTTTGGGAAGAAGAAGGGACGAAGGAGAATTTTAGTGGATGTATAAAGCACAGTGCAGTGCAGACGATTCGAATACAGCCCGTATGCCTTGTTGTCCTGATAAGAATTAGGTAAGGCATTTTTTATTAATGTATCAATAGAAAATGTGCTTTTCGTTGATATTTAAATATTTAGTGTCTTGTTGTGGGCTAAGTCATATTTGCAACAACATAGAGATATTAATTAATTCACTAAAATAAAAGCTAAATAATTATATGTAACGGCCCTGTTTCTTTTCCATTCTAACGAACCTGATAATATAACAAATGAACCTCCATATATAATATATTTTAATAATATCACTGAAACCAACATCATCACATATGGTGCCGATAGTACCAAGCCTTTAGAGCTATTGTAGAATGGAAACATAATTTCGTTTGAGGATTTTCCTTATATTTATAAAATTGCTAATGCCCCCCAAGAAAGAAAATGACCACAACGGTTGGATCCCCACGAAGAAATGACAAATCCTTCATTATAAATATTGATCCTTATGAAGGCGATCCAGAAATGTTGGATTTCTTTACAGAACAAGTGCAAGACTTAATAGATCTGAATGGCTGGTCTGAGAAAAGATCCATGTTATTTTTAAAGAGTAAATTGAAAGGACCTGCACTGAAATATTTCCTGGAATCCCCACAATTACGAAACACTTCATGCGTTAAAACGGTGATTAAAGCATTAAAAGAATTCTTTTCACCTCCCTCACAAACTACAAATATATCCCAGTTTAATAACATCCAACTGATGTCAGGTGAATCGATGAAAAATGTAAAACACAGAATAGACTCTTTAGCATCAGAAGTATTCTTGTTTGACGATCAACAAGCTCTAAACGAAGTAAAATTTCACAAGTTTATGTCAATAATTCCTAATGAAATTAAAATTAAATTGCTCGAAGAAGATATTAATGATTACGAAAAGGCTGTGAACAGAGCACAACAATTACAGGAAATCACAAAACAAAGGAATTCAAACAACACTAACAACAGAGAAGATTTACACATTAACGCCCTGACTGAAGAAATAAAAGAATTGAGGAAGAAAATCAATGATATAAATGAAAAAGATGAATTAAATCAGATATCCTATCAAAACCAACCCGTTACCAATACTGAGAGAACAAGAAATCCGAGACGCCCGGAATGCCATCAAAAACAAACTAAGCATCCTTATAATAGAAATAGTAGAAGTCAAGTTCAAAATCAGCGAAGAAATTCTAAGCCCGATATAGTTTGTGTATTTTGTGGACGGAATGGTCATTTTATGAAGTTTTGCTATGAATATAAGAACTCAATTTTAAACGTAAACAGAAATTGTAACGATCGCCACGGCACAGGAGAATTCCAACAGAGCCATTTTGTGCGAAACACCCGAAGGAATTTCAGAGAGCCGTTGGACCCAGAGGCTGAAACTTTCACCCCTCGTAACCACCCAAACTCCAAGAGGGAAGAGCAGAGGTCAGCGTTGTTTCTTCCCCCCCAGTAAATTCTGCTCCCACAAGAGAAAAAGTCAAACCGTTGACAGAGTCGAAAAAGAGAAAAAGCGAAACGTTAAAATGTAGTACATCTACGCAAACTGAAGATGCGAGTGCCGAAGGGGATATTGGAACTGCGTTGTCCTCATACGGATGCCTTCCGTTAATCAGTGTTTCGTTTAGACATTATTCATGCGCATTTTTAATTGACTCAGGTTCTTCTTTAAGCTTAATGTCAACATCATTGTTTAATGAAATTAAAAATGAGGTGCATTATAAGTATGTGTCCAAAAATGTTAAAATACGAACTATAAACTCAAGCATATCATTTTCAGCTTGCGTTAATATATCTTTTAAATTGGGAAATAATCATTGTAAAAATATATTTTACATTGTAGACTTTCCGATGTCGTCTAAATATCGTGGTATTATAGGATATGACATTTTGTTAAAGAATAATATAACTTTCGCACCGAGAGATAACATTATAACATTCAAAGGAAAAGAAATTCCGCTAATTACAAATGAATGTGTCGAATCCGAGAAAACAGGAGACATAATTAATCAAGTGAAAGGCATGGCAAAGCATACCCTTACTGATCATGACATGTTAATTAATACTGTGAAATTAAACAGAAAGATTATTTTACAACCACAAGAGTCTTGTGTGGCATCGGCTTCTTGTGTTATGGTTGATAATATCAGTGACAATGGTTTAATTTTCACTCCTAATATCAAAAACAAGCATGTCATTTCTCACGAATCTATTTTTGAACCTAAATATAATAAGAAATCTGGGCAAGAACAAACACTTATGAATTTCCACATCTATATTGAGAATACTTCAAGTAAACCTATACATATAAACAAACACACGAAGATGGGAGAAATTTATCAAGTCGATGAAATAAAAGAAACTATGAAAGAAAACTTAACCGAAGAGGAAATGAATTTTATTTCCGCGTCAGAAAATATTACAAAATTGAGAAGATCAGAATTTTCTCTGTCGAATTTTAAGATGGATCATCTCTCAAAGAGTCAAAAAGACCAGTTGAGTAATATTTTAACTTCAAAATTTGCCGCATTCTCTTCATCAATGAAATCTATTGGACATTGTGACAGAGTAATACCCAAGCTGAATTTTATACAAACTTTTCCAGTGAAAGTTTTGCCTTTCCCGATTCCACATGCCCTGAGAAATGAAGCAAAAAGACAACTTGAAGAACTACAGGAGGCAAACATTATCAAACGTACAATTTCAGACTTTTCGGTACCACTCTTATTAGTACGTAAGAAGAGCCAAGATGGAAAAGCTAAATTTAGACTTACTCTCGATCTTCGGCTAATAAACTCTATGATTACACACACACCTTATCCGATTCCAAAAATCCACACAATTATTTCAAATGTCGCTGAGTTTAAATACTTGACAACCCTAGATTTATCACAAGCGTATCATCAAATTGATCTGCCGAAAGAATATCAAAATGTTTTATCTTTCGCGACCCCATTCGGAACTTTCTGCTACCGTAGATTACCGTACGGTTTACGTTCTGGTGGGTCATTTTTCCAACATCTGATGGATTTAATTTTAGAAGAATCTAAGTTACAAGACACGTACGCCTATATGGATGACATAATTGTATGTGCCAATACATTTCAAGAATTTACGCAAAAGATGACAACATTGTTGGACACTTTAATTAAATTTAATATCACCCTTTCGCCTGGCAAGTGTGAATTTTTCAAAGAGGAAATCAATTATTTAGGTTTTTGAATTAATCAAAACAAAATCTTTCCTGTCCAATCAAATATCATGAAAATTAAATCGTTCCCATCTCCTAACACAAAGAGACAGTTAAAGAGATTTATAGGCGTCTGTGGATATTACAGACATATGATCCCATATTTTGCAACTTTAATACAACCATTGATTGATTTAACGACCAAGAAAGCGAATTTTGAATGGCTTCCAGAGCACGAGAATATATTTAGAAGGTTACAAGAATTCTTTTTCAAACAACCTTTTGTCCAGCAACCAGATTGGTCGAAGACTTTTGTCCTAAACACCGACGCATCAAAAGTAGCTATTTCGGCAGCTTTGATGCAAAGTCATGATAATTACTTACTACCGATTGCGTTCTTCTCAAAGAATCTTTCCAAATCCGAAAAGAGATACCCGGCACTACAGCTGGAACTCATGGCATTAGTGAAAGGTGTAGAAGCTTTTAAATATTATCTCTATAATACTAAGTTCATCATCCTTTCAGATGCCAAGGCATTAGATAAATACGGGAAAACGTCAAACCCAGCAGATATAACCACTAGATGGTTAATGAAGTTGAGTGAATATCATTATACGTTTAAACATCTACCTGGAGTGAAAAATTTGTTTTTGGACTTTTTATCCAGATTGCCAATAAAAGCGAACAACATTACAGATATTACAAAAGATCCTCAAATTTTAAAGGATAATTCAGCTGTTCACATTTTGAATGATTCAAACGACTTACTACCTGATTTTTCATGTGAGTACCAAGATGAAAATATAAACACAATTCACGCTTCTGATGAAAACACCCAAGAAAAGAGCAAAGAGACATACCAAAATCATTCCGGACAAAAAGAAGAATTTACTGAAAGTGATTTTCAGCATGTTCTAAACATCATCGGGTCAGAAAATCAGAATGATCCATTGTTAGAAGTGACAAAAGAGACTATTTTAAAAGAACAACTAAAAGACGCAGAACTGTCAAAAATATACAATAATATTATTAATAGGGTTGAGAGAGAAAATCAAAAATATTTCATTATTGATCCTGTTTCAAAATTACTTATGTATGTAAAAAAACCAGAAGATCAAGAAAATATATCGCTAAAAATTGTAGTTCCACAGTCTTTAAAATTTAAAGTACTAAGAATAGCCCACATTTCTCACCTTGGAGTAAGAAAAACTTACCAGAAATTAACAGAAAAATATTATTTTAAAAATTGTTACAGTCAGTGCGTGAATTTTGTGGCTTCATGCGAAATCTGCATTTTGAGTAAAAACCGTGTAATACCTCAAGCACCTCTACAATCAGCAGACCTGCCAAAGAGAAATTCTGTTCTTTGCGCAATGGATCTGGTAGGACCTTTTTCAAACAATTGCCATATTTTAACAATTATAGATACATTTTCAAGACATCTTGAATTGTATAAATTACAGTCAACCACAGCAATAAATGTGGTTAACAAGCTTTTTCAGTACATTTGCACGCACTGAAGACCAGAATCGATTTTGACAGATCTTGGACCACAATTTTCTAGTGAAGTTTTCGACAAGTTTACGCAAATATTTGGCGTATATTTATCCCATATTTCTACCGGGCATCCGTCGAGTAATGGAATTTGTGAGAGGGTCAACCAAAGTTTAAAAGGTTCAATAACTGCTCTGGAAAAGGAAGGTTTTTCCTTTGATCATGCAATGCACCTTCATAAAATTATATACAATTCCTCCATTCACAGTACAACTGGTTTTTCCCCAAATGTCGTTCATTTCGGACGTGCTTTATCTTCACCTTTTGATACATTTAACAGTGACTATCTACTACCTATAGATATAGACTTTAATTTGCATAAAATTTTTAAGCAAACTCAAGAAGTGTATGCACAAGTATATGACAACTGTTTTCAGAAGAAGCAAATGCAAAATGAAAGACAACACCGTAAAGCGAAATTACGAGTGTTGAAAAAGGGAGACATTGTTTACATAAAATCGAAACAGACCATCAAGCCAAGATATTCTGGTCCTTACCAAATTATTGCACAGAAGTCACCAGTTACCTATCAGATTCAATATGCCGAAAACCCGGCAGCAAAAGTGTTCCTGATACATATAGACCGTTTACTATTGGTACCCCCCCCGTCAATCTGATCTTCATCCCAACCCCCAGCAACCCAATGACAATAGCAGTGGTAATAATTCCTCTGAAGTTCTAATTTCAGGGTACAACCTAAGGAGAAGGAACTAGACGCATGGAGAAAAAGATTAAAACGTATTCTGAGTGGCCATACGAATACGTTTGCCTAGCCGGACTGTTGGCAGTCTAGTGAGGTTTTGAGTCATTATCTCTATCTTCCTTGGGATAGGTAATATAGGAATTTACTACTTTGATAAATTAATCATAAACAGGACATTTGTGACATTTTCGGACTGTCATGAACATTTAGTTTTAATTCTTCTGTTATTTATCAACTCTTTGCAAAAAATTTTCTCATTGGAAATTGTTATATTTTTTACATGTGTTGATATATTTATAAAATTCAGGGTTTTAATGTAAATGGTTCACAATACTATTGTATTTTTAAGAATATGGTACATGTGCCAATCGGTATTGTAACATGCGTATGAACTAATAAGGTATTATGAATTTGGTTTCATTTTGCAATATCAATGTCCTATTGAAATAGAATCAATATATTTTTTGTGTTTGAAATGTGTCATCATATAGATATTCAGATTTCACGTTGAATTTGCCACGCTAATCAATTGTTTCTTTTATTCTCCTCCAATGCATGCATATTTACTAACTACCTTTGTAGCATTTTTCTCTCTTCCTTTCCTCACGAATTTTGTTGTCTTTTATACCAAATATGTGAGCTCACTGGTATTAAATACTATGTGTACATGTATATTTTGTCTCCAGGTGTATGTCAACTATTTTATGTAATATATTCCGTATACTAATATAATTCTATGTATTTATAATTATATATATCAATTAGGGTATTAAAAAAAAATCTGAAGGTACAACAAGGTATTTAATTAATTGTGGTAAAGATGAACATATGGAACATTTTGTTTATGCAGTATTGTGTTTTTATGTGGATTTACGGTGGAACTCGCGGTTGTTATGAAAAACACACAGCTAGATAAAAATGTGATGAGATTGGTTAAGAGTATTGAATAAGTTAAGGTACGTTTGGAACAAAATGTATTTCAATCGCATCATTATGTTACGAAATGGATAAAAACTTCTGAGACACAATTAGTATTTGATCATATTGCTGAGTTTGATTTGATTTGCCAATTTTTGAATTAGTGAAAGTCCCCTGTCGAAGTAAAATTTTGAGCAACAATCACAACTCTCTGATGAGCAGATTTTTTTTTTTTTAATCGGATTCTTTTTATTTTGAAAGAAAGAAGCGCATTGAAATAGTCATCAAAGATCACTACCAAAATTCTAAAAGATTAGTGATACTCCTGTAAAAAAAAAAAACTTTTTTACAGGACAAAACTTACAAAATTTACAGAACAAAACTGCCTAGAAGAAAACAATTACAATAATTAAATTTAAAGAAATAATATAAAACATGAAAAGATTATTGCAGCTCATTAAGAACTTATGACGCACACGCAGACAAAACAACAAAACAATGTGCAGCGTACTCAAAATAGTAATAACAATTTCAGAATTGCTGACGTAAAAAAGCAGCACTTAAACAGAGCCCGCTAACTACGAAGACAAAATGTACCTTCAGCGCATGTCTGCCGACCACTGCTATGGTGAATGGCGGTGGGAAAAGCAAGTTGAAAGAAATTATTCTTGACTTCACATAGCGCCGAGCTAAGAACGATCGGAAAATAAAACAAACTCCCCTGTCATTTCCAGAAAAACATGTCACTTTTCATTTTCCCTGACCATTTTCGGCCATATTCATTTTCCCTGACAATTCCATGTTTTCCTGGTGCGTGGCAACCCTGTAATTACATTTATAACAAGTCATTATTTTACTTCTATTCATAAAATCATGTAGCCTATTTTCCACTTTAGTCAAACCACTCAATTTTCAAAAGGCACACACAATTTGTCAACTAATTGTAAAGTACAATAAATCAAATTCAAAAAATAATAACGAAAAAAAAAGACAACAATATGTCATTAAATACTGATGAATGAAGCTATTTTTAGTATAAAGTGCTACATTTTTACACTCAGTACAGTATTTTTTGAGCCTTAACGGCAGACTTAATCATCATACTATTATCTCATTCAGAAAATTAAATAAATCAGAATTCAAAAACATTATACTTAATTAACGAATTCCTCTGAATCGAATTCGGAATGCTACAAAGATCCAAATGAAGTCCCGTTTCAAATGTTACGTAACTACTTAAAAAGTCAGCATAAACATAAAACAATCACGTTTTCAAAATTATCATTTAAGCAGCAAAATAATAAAAACACAATGAGGTAAAGACATAGAATTTACATTCAACAGCCTTTGTCCTTCACAAGATTATTTTTTCAGAAAAAATAATCAAGCTTACCAGGACATGGAACATCTTCATTATCAGGCACTTCATCAATATTTCCATTAAGTTCTGCTTCATTTTTGTCAGAGTCACGATCGGAAAAAGATCTTCTACCTCTACCACGAAATCTAGGAGCTCCCCTAAAGCGACCACGGGCTCTTCGACCTCTGGGAAATCCACGGGGTGCAGCTTTGAAGCGCTCTCTTCCATATGCTGAAACATCTTCCCAATTCCTCTCATATTTAGTCGGTCCTCTTCTGAACGTAGAAAGAAAACATTTCATTAAATATAAACCTTACTATAGGACACAAAATAATAAACAAAACTTCCAGAATATCAGTCGATTCGCAACGAAATGCTGCAGTGAAAATAATCAACAATTAAACCAAAAAAGGTAAACAATTTAGTTTCAACTTAATGAATAAGCTCTAATTCAAAATCAACAACTGTTGGATATTGCCAACAAGTTACACACCATGAAACATTAGACTGACCACTTATATAAATTGCTTTTACAGCTGACTACAAATTAGACTTAAACTCTTAAATTTTAAGTGTTCAAAAGGAATTCTAAAATACAGCAGAAGTACAAAGTAAAAATTCCTGAAAGTGATGCAAGAAACAATTTTAAGAACTTACACATATATCTATGGGTATAAAATCTATTAAACTAAGAATGGTGAATTTCAAACTTTTAGTTTGAAATTCACCATTTTTTGGTTTTATTCACAGTTAGCGAATTCCAATATTTTAAAAGCAAAAATCATTCATGTTTGTTTCATCAATTGGTCAAGGCCCTATATTGCAAAAATATCAAAGAGTGTTTTTATAATGCGGATTGAAATCTCATCCTGTTTGCGAGCATGCCAAATACAATTATATTTAAAATGATTTATATCGAATTTAATCGAAATTTCAGATTTATTAAAACTAAATAACCAATTAGCATTTTATATCCTTTATGACCATCTTTAGAACAAAAGAATTTTTGTGCCTTTCAAGAGTTAATTCCCTCAATGATGCTGAACATTCTAAAATGTTTTGCAAATGTCAGAAAGCCAAACTCCCAACTCAAGTGACTTCGTGAAAAATAGATAAAACCATTTTGGGCATTTAGAGTCATTGACAAACAAATTGGTTAGTGATCTACACTTTGAACAGAAAAACAAACTAGAAAAAAATTGATCTTAATAATTTATCTTTTAAAAAATTACATACACATTTAAATAAAATATCAAGTTCATTTTATGGTACATGTGGGGCTGTAGGGGCAACGTTTTATCAACATGAATTTCCAAAAAAAATTTTTTTTTTTTAGATTCGGACTAGTACACAGTGCTGGTTTATGATTTCAGGCAAAAGTCGGCATGTTTCAAACAAATTAAATTTTAAAAATAAACCTAACCCATCAGCAACAGAGATTACTCGGTAACACAAGCAAGACAAAAGATTGTTTTGCACAGGCATGAGAATGTCAGAGAGCAAAAAGGAGGAAATCCAAAAAAATTTCGTAAAATGGATGATATCCAAAACCGCATCAAAATAGAACCTAGAAGCCATGATATTCAAAAATTCAATAAAAAATAGCTAATTTACCAGTTTTAAAAGTAATACATACTTTACTAAGTATAAGTAATAATTTTGTACAATTTGCTGCATTGTACCATTTCTTGCAAGAGTGTTTATTCTTAAATAAATCTAAATTTTTAAAAAAGAAGCAACAATTTCGTAAACCTGAGTTCTTGTACAAAGGGTTGGAGGAGTCAGAAATCAATCTTGGATGCATCGCACAATAGTGTCAACTTTTCATATATTTATTAAAAACATTTGAGATAAACGAGTGAGAACATAAATGTTAAAATTAGGTCTGTTTGTACAGAAAAAATTTACAACAGAGAGAAAAATCTAAACTTTCTTTTTGTGGTAGAACATACTTTTCATAGTAAGAATTGAAAATAAATAAATATGTATGTTTATAAACGATTGGTTCTCTCTTTCCTTGCATTGGAACCCAAAATTTGTCTTTAAAAACTCGCTAATACATATTCAGAATCAAAAGAGCTGCCTCATTTAGTTATGAAATTTCAAAACTTTTAAGAGGTTGCAAAGCATAAACGGTTTGAGATTCACCATAAATATTTTTTACACTTTCTTAAATACACAAAAAATAACCATGCCAAGTTTCAATCAAATTCGAGACTGTGGGTTCTATGCCAAATTTTTTGATTGAACTTTGCTTTTTTTCTAAAATAAATTAAAGAAATAAAAATATTATTGAAATGATGAAAAATAAGCAGATATAAGGTAGCATATAGTAAAAAACCACCCAACATTAAAAATAATTAAACTACTTGTAGGATGCAAAAAGATTGAAATCTCAAACGAGACATGCAAACTTCGGCGCAGCATGTGTTTGACATCATTGGCATGATTCCGAAACATACGTGTTTGGCAGATGTCGCAGAGGATGAAGATTCGAGGAAGAAAAATAGAAAAAAATAAGAAATGGGGGACCAAAAATTTAAAAAAATTGATTTTCATTCCGATTTTTGAAAAAAAAAAAATAGCTTGAAAGAGGCAAAAAAAAAAAAAAAAAAAAAAAGAGAGGAAAAGGAGGGAAGGTTTTAAGAGTCAACAGAAAAAGCCGGAAAAATCTCATCACTGTTTACATTTTTACTATGTTACGTGAGCCCAGTAACGCATATGAAGTTCAAAATCTTAAAATATCAAAGAATTATACCCGTATCTTCTCCTTCTTCTTGCACGAGGAGGACCATCTTCATTACGAATATCATATCCATATGTTTCAATTAATTCATGCCTAGATTTTGGAAACTGCTCCTCTTCTCGAAAACGATCATGACCCCATTTGCCTTCATCAAGCCATAATTTCTTTTTTCGGTCCCTAAAAAGAAAATTCGACATATGAGCAAACATTCATTGCAAAGTTAAGAAAACATATAAACCATAATGACAAGCCTTGAACCTAACCTTTAATTAAAATTCTATATATTATGAGAAGTAGTGTTGAAAGTATCATTTTATGCAAAATAGCCCAAATCTGTCTATGATCTGGCTGCACTCTGATGTCACCAACAATAAATTGCACCATAGCATGAGATACATATTTGATTGTTAGGGCAACAAAATTTCAATGATATTAAGGCATATATAAAAATAACTTACATCATTTAAAACGATTAAAATGGGATGTAAAAAGATTGAAATCTCAAACACAACCATTTGAAAAAAAAAAGTTTGTTGAAACAATTTTCAAATTTAAATAATTAGCAACATTTCCTGATTTCAAATAAACTTGTAATAAAAATTTAACGATTTTCATATTCTATCGCCATCCTAAACGTCCTTCATTAACTGTTTACATAAATTTTACTATCTAAAATCTTCAAAAATTTAAGATAAACACTGATGAAACCTAATGACAAATGTGCAAGTTTTTAGTTACACCATATGAAATGTAAAAAGAATTTAAAACAATAAATTAACATAAACTATTAATATCGAAGAGGTAGAATAACATATGACACAAATACGAGCAAATGTTGTTGAAGTGGAAGCAATCAGATTTTGAAACGCGTAAAAAATCAAGAATTTAAGGGTAAAGCGTGGAAAAAAAAAAAAAAAAAAAACAAATATTTTACCCCTCATTGGTATAATTTAGTTAGTATATGTGTTCTACGACTTAAAATCTATGACCTATTGCCAGTTTCTATGACTTTCGAGCATCTGAATATCATGACTTTGCATGACCAAATTTGATCATGGTCGAAATCCAAGACTTTCCAGATGCTCAGATACTCTGTATCTAACACACACAAAAAAAAAAAAAAAAAAAATTAAAAAAAAAATCAATAAATAGGATAGCAAGTTTACAAGCACTAAATGGCTCATTCAAAGTTAATTGAAATATTACATTCATCCATGCGATCTTTATAACAGTTGTTGCACGCAACAGAATTATCCAAAAATTAAACAAAAAAGCGTCTTCGCAACATAATCTTATCACTTATATTTTGTAAGTATTAAAAAATTTTAATATTTACTTGCCAACCTTCGAAGGAAAAAAAACAGGAGATTCCACTTGAAATACATAGATGATTCACCAGCGACATATTTCACATCAATATTATTACATTATGCTTTAAAATGCCGTGAACATTAAATTTGAAATGCAATAGGAATTTTTTTAATATTTAAGCTAATTAGTACAAATACCAGAACTATACAAAATACTGTGGATGAAAAATCAAATGAGTGCATTTGCTTTTCATACATTCTCCAATCCCCACCAAAAAAGTAACTATAAAAAATTAATTACTAAAATCCGGGGGAAAATAAAAAAAATATTAAAATAAAATGTAAAATAAGTAGGTATAGGGTAGCACATGTTGAAATAACTTTCAACTTTCAAAATAATTGAAATATTTTCAAGATGGAAAGAGATTGAAATCTGCTGCAATTTTTGGCAAAGCATGTGCTTTGTTGAACATGCAATGTGGAAAGCTTCCAAAAATAATTTTTTACAAAATGAGTTATTAATTGAAAAAATTGAAAGCTCTTCAACAAGCCAATTCCTTCAGTGCACACTAAATTCCGTGCCAACAAAAAAAAAAAAAAAGCATTTTCGCATCTTACAAATAAATACGGGGAAGATGAAGTACTTAGCTGGAACCATTTTCTGGCGTTCCTACACATCATGCATAGGAAAAAAAATGGCGCAGGTAGGTCCATAATGTAACTTTGCTGCAAGTTGGTGCAGAAAATCTATTTTGGCCTTCTCCAGCATAATTGTCATAGAATTCCTATCCCTGGGGGAAAAATTGATTTCAGTCCATATTTTTATGCAATATATGGAGTTCTACTTTTCCCTGGCATTGATGGATGACTAGAAGTGAGCGCCATCTATTGAGAAGAAACTGGAACATTTTGATGATTGACTAAAAAACTAAAAATGGGAGAAAATGGTAAAAAACAGGAAATCGGGAGATAAGACGTAAAAAACGGGAGTCTCCTTTTAAAAGCAGTAGAGTTGGCAAGTATGCTAATGATAAGTCGGTGGCCTTGCCTAGTGGTCAGAGAAGTCAGACTGTGATGGGTCGGACCTGGGTTTGAATCCCGGCTCAGGCAGGGATGTATTTTTTCTCCTGTCCTTGCCCTTCCTTTGTGTGAATGGTTGCCTGTCCTATAAAAGGGTTTCTATGACATATGTGTTGTATACTGTAGAAGTCGGAGTTCACACCAAATTATGGTACAGCTGGAAAAGTAAAGCAACACACACCAAATTGTCAGCCTAGCTGGCAAAAGACAACAACATTCTAAAAGTGACACATGGTAATTCCCGGATTCGTGACAGAAATTTTGATAATTTTCAAAGTTTCCACCTCCTTCAATCAGCAAATGAATAAAAATAAAAACATGAAACAAGCAAATGTTCCAAAACAGATTAAAGAATTTCAAAAAAGTTAAAATCTACCTTGTAGGCTCTTCTTCCTTTTCTTTCAGATCTTCATTATTTCTATCATCATGTTCATAGAAAATACCTTTCTTAGGAATATACTGTGGGTTCCTTCTATCTTCATCAAAATCTAATTCTTTTTCAACAATTGGACTAGCTGGGGAACATTCCTGAAATTTAATTGAAAAAAAATAGTTCATTAATGTACAAAAAACAAATGAGTTACATAAAAATATTAAAAGAAATGATAAATATACATTGATTAATATCAAGTATTAGAAAACTATTGGTTCTATGATTTGCCTGTCTTAAATATATTTACTGTCAAAAAAAAAAAGCTGCTTGCATTTTAAGCATTTTCCCCTTACTGTGTAAATTCATCAAATTGAGCAGAACATGCTTAGATAAAATATTTTTTTAAACAAAGCAGTCTCAAAATGAAGTAAATTACCTCTCCATCACCCTGTTGTCTCTCTTCTTCTACATATTCTCCATCATCTGAGACATCCCCAGGATTATCACCATTTAAAAAATCGCCATCTACGTCATCTGTTTCAGCGATACCTTCTTCACCACCCTCTTCATCAACTACCTCAGATAAAGATTCTTGATCTTTAGATCTAGACTCTTCAAGCTGACATTATAGAATAAAAACAAAAGAATTACTTATCAGATCATTTTTAAAATATGTTGCCTGCCTACCCCCCCCCCCAAACACAAATAAATAAATTATGAAAGAAAAAATTATTAACAAATAAAAACATAGTAAGCAGTTGTAACATTCAGTAGTTTGACAGGTTAGGCGTTAGGTAGCATAACAAGACAGGGAAAATGCAGTCAGAACTTGCCTAATAACTATTGAGGCATTCAAATGCTTTGAGAAAAACCTTTTTTCTGAATAAAAAGTTCATGCACAATATATCAGCCTAAAGATAAACTACAAAATATTTAAAGAACTACAAATACACCAAGAAATACAGTAACAGGGTTCATACCCTTTAGAGAGAAAAAAATTCAAGCACTTCTCAAAGCAAAAAAACATTTTTTTCAAGGCAATATAATAAATCTCTACATAGTATAAAATGAAGTGTCCAAAAAGTGTCTGTTTGTTTGAACTCGCAAAACTCGAGAACTACGCTGCCGATTTCGCTGAAATTTTCAATTTGTTCCTTTAAGTCCTGAGAAGGTTTGCAGACCAGTTCGAAAAAAATTCGATGAATGGTTCTTTTTTTATTCCAATTTAGGCTGAATTTTCGCATAAATTCCCGAATATGGGGGTTTAAAATTACTCGCATTTAGTAATATTATATATCGTTGCAAAGGGAAGAATTTTCTGCGTTCTACGCAATTTGTTCCAACGCTCTAACTTAATTGCGGCGGGAGTTATTTACGTTTTTAGATCGAATTTGTTTAGGCTTAGCTGAAATTTAGGCACTACTTTCTTCATTAAATTTATCAATAAAAAGTGAATGAATTGTCCTACAGTTTTCGTTTTGACACCATTGAAAAGAGCTATCTTTTTTACTCCAGATCTAACTCGACCTATGGTCGGAAGTTTAATTTTCTATCTCCATTAGAAAAAAAGTTACAAGCGAATTAAATGAAGTTCAAAAATCTGTTCTCTATTCAAGTTTTTAACCATTTTATTTTGCGTTTCCACGGTAACGCTTTTTGAATCCATTGTTTCTATCTTTCTCATTTTCAATTCTGAAACTTATTTTATTTTGTGTTTCCATAGTTACGCTTTTTAAATCCATCTTTCTCATTTTAATTTCTTAAAAGTATTTTAATATCTGTCGTCATTGTTTGGAGTTGAAATTTAGCATGATGATTTTTTTTTTCTTTTATTTATGCCTGATTGTTGAATATACGTCACTTGACACAATTTTTTTTTTCAAAATAAACCGGGCAAAGCCGGGCAATGCAGCTGGTTCATAATAAAAATATTGCATGCAGGTTTCATTTAATGCAATCATATAAATAATAGGAAATAAGGTAAAAAAATAAAGGAAAACAAAATTGCATTTTCTACAACAAGAGATTTGATAAAAGATTTTTTGTGTCGAAGGTTTTTCTGAAAATGCTTGAAAAACTCTGTCATAAAGAGAAGCAGATCCCACAAGGTTTAGTTTTGCAATCTTCACATTCAAAGTAGTATATTTTTTAGAATCAGCTAAAGTTTAGTGGCACAGCCAGAAAGGAGGTTCCATCCCCTCCCCCACCCCAGGTTTCAACTTTCATTTCCAATATTAATCCAGTGGTTTGTATACATATAAGACAGTTAGGACCAAAAACACCACCCAGAAGGTAATTTCTAGTTGCACCATGAAGTTCTAAAATATTAGAGGTTTCAAATTTTTTTATAAATATGCAAATCAATTACTTGTATGTATGTAATTTAGTTTTTCAGCCAATAAAGCATTTCAACAGTGCTGAAGTAAATTTAAAAATTAGTAAGAAAGAAAACATTTTATGAAAGTCCCCAGTCCAGTCTCCACACCTCAAAATTTGCAAAAGCAGCTTAAGAAGTGATAAATACTCTGAATGTAAACTTGAGCCTGCTTTTACAGAATAACTTGATGCAGTCAATAAATATGCAAGTTCAGATTCATAAAGTCATACATCCAAATTGAGAAGATTCACAAGTTGACATACATATTATGACAGAAGTAGTTATCTTTTGGAAACAAATGAGTTATTGTTTGCGTTAGAATTTAAATTTAGGAAACCAATAATATTTTGGTGTTGTTGTGAGTTTATGAAAAATCACCTGCAAGTTTCAAAGAGCAAAACAGGGGGGGGGGGGCATAATTTTTAAGACGAAGACTTCTGTTACTTAAATATACATACGTACAACAACCATTTTTGATATCAGACAACTTCTTTCTTGTGTTTAAATAGTTTATTAAGTCAAAATATTGTGCATATAAATACAAATATGATGACCAGCAACAGGCACTGGGATTAGCTAGGATGGTCCTAGTCAATTTATTAGACCTCAATGAAGATCAATGACCCTCCTTAAGCTATCTCAGGGGTCTGGCCAGAGGATATTTGGGTCCGTTAACGGACCCTTCACAAAAATCCGATCAACCAAAACGGACCTTTCACAAAATCCCGATCAAACAAAACGGACCTTTCACAAAATCCCGATCAAACAAAACGGACCCTTCACAAAATTCTGATAAACAAGATCGGATCTGTCACAAATTGTTTATTGAAAGAGCAAATCTGAAAGCAAAATAATGCATATTTCTGTGTATAAACCGATAATTTTTGGAACCTTTTTTTAAGTCAAATTAGAGGGATCAGCTTATACAAAATCGGATAATTTTGAAAAAAAAAAAAAAAAAAAAATCGGCACTCTTGCGATGCTCCTGCAAGCGATAAATAATTGCTACTGCCGAGTAAATATAATGGTTTGTTTTATCACAGCTAATTAGCAGCTGTGTTGTTGTAAACTTTTTTGAAAAGGCGTTGGTAAGCACTTTTCTCCGCTCATGATTTAATAAACAATAATAATATATATCTGCGAAATGAACTTAGAACTGCAAAGAGATAGTAAGGGTGAGAAAAAAATATGATCGCTTCAGATAGGGTTACCAACTTCAAAACTATCACCACTTAGCGTCTGGCGTTAAACCTTTATAATGACTTGATTAGAAAATATTCTCATCATTTTGTTGGCTTGTCAATATTTGCGTTTTTACGGTGCGGGTGCGATGTTTAATTGTTATTTTGGAAGAAAATTATCTGGGTTTTGATTTTTCGATGCTAACAAGGATGATGAACTTTAAATTAACTCTTTTAATTACCGGTTTTTTTTCTTTAGATGTCTGCATTTTGAAAAACGCAATCTTTTAACATCCGATATGAGAATCATATTTTGTTCTTTTTTCAAGCTAACAGCGCTTTATTAGGATTCAAATAAATGAAAAGTCTCTTTATTTCTGTTATTTATTTATTTATTTTTTTTTTGGTCAACTTTGTCCACAGATATTAATGATATGTTATCATAGGACACTAAAATGCAATTTTAAAATAATTTTATCAAAAATATTTCTTTTACAAGCCGTTTTTATACTTTTGATGCCTTCACTTTGAGAATTGCGATCTCTTTGCATCCGCTATGGGAATCCGATTTTTCGAATTTTTTATGATTATTACACTTCGTTAAGAGGTAAACAATTGAAATATCTTTTTATTTTTGTTAAAATCACGGAATTTATAAGTTTTAAACGAAATTCTGTGCTTTTTAAGAGTGTGTTGGATCAAAAAGTTGAATGCTGAACCCTATTCTGAATTTTATTTTATTTATTTATATTTTTGTTACAATTATTTTAAATACTGTACAGAAATATATCTAGTATAATTTAACATAATGCAGAATGGTAGATAATGGTAGATAAATATTGATACTTGAAAGAGCGATGCCCCCCCCCCCCCCGCCAAATATCAGAAAAAATATCCAGAATGATTTTCTCGTCATAGAAGAGAAAAACACTCAACTTTAAGTTTAATTGATGCAGTTTGTGCCATCTCTAAATTCTAAAATTTCGTTTTAACAATTTTTTTTGCGAAATTTTTTGATTTTTCACAAAATTAATTCATTTTTCACAAAAAACGGACCCTGTGAAAAATCCTGGACAGACCCCTGTATCTATCGCCATGCTGATTACATCGTCTTCCGGTAAGCTCTTCCAAGTGCTCACAACCCTACTAAAGCAGTAATTTTGAACATTAAAGGTAAAGGGGGGAAATCGGAGGTTGGAAAGTAAAAGCATAACGAACACTTTTTTAAATTTAAAAGTTTATTAAATTGGATTTCCAGTGAATAACCAAAACAGTCACACCTGTTACATACTTTAATTATTTTAGCAGACATAAAGAAAATGATGTACTTAAAATTCAACTTCATAAAACTATACAATTCAACTTTATATTTAAAACACAAACTTTTAAGTTTTAATGTTAGGTGCTCAATTGTTTAGAATTGATTTTTTTTCCCAAAAAATATACAATAACAAAAAATTAGCAAATCATAATTAAAATCAAAATTGTAAAATTTAATTAGTTTTTAAATTAACAAAACAAAAGTAATTAATTTTAGTTGTTAAAAAAAAGAAAATAAAATAAGTAAATTTGATGTAGCATGCGTTAAAATAATTCCTTATTGTCAAAACTAAAGAAATATTTACAAGATGCAAAAGGATTGAAATCTCAAACAAGTGAAGCAAATTTTCATGAATAAAGTTAAATGTTGGCGTGTTTCCCCATAAGATAAAATTTATTTATTTATTATTACAATTAAACATAAAATATGCTAATCTAAGGTAGCATGTGTGAAAATAACATCCGATTAGCCAAAATATTTAAATATTTGCAAGATGCAAAAAGATTGGAATTTCAAACACGAGAAGCAATTTTTCACGAAGTCTGAGTACGTTCAACGTTCAAATGCTTTCAATAAAATAAATTTTTTTATTTTTACTAATATTAAACATAATATATGCTAATCTAAGGTAAAAATATATGCAAAAATAATATTCGATTAGTCAAAATATTTAAATATTTGCAGGATGCAAAAAGATTGAAATTTCAAACAACAAGAGCAATTTCCTGCGAAATCCGAGTAAGTTTAATGTTGTAATGATTTCAAAAATAGTTCCTTTGCTGGTTATTGAAATTAAACAAAAAATAAGCTAATCTAAGGTAACACATGACAGAAAAACTTCCGATTGTTAAAAACATCAAAATATTTCCAAGATGCAAAAAGATTGAAACCTCAAACAGAGCAGCAATTTTTCGTGATGTTGCATATCAAACACACGTTCAGAAAACTGCATCGGTGAAATATTTTTCAAAACATTTTGAGTACAATTCAATGATTTTTGAAAGAATTCAAAATCTAATGAACTTTTCCAAGGGTTTTAAAACTTTTTTAGGGTTTTCAAGCACTTTCAAGGTTTTTCAAGGGTGTATGAACCCTGAGTAATTAGATGATGATGCCCAGAGAGCTGGAAGAGGAGTGCAAGGGGGTGAACATCTACCCCAGAGCATTTAATCTTGTATATGTCCTCAAGTGCCGGCACCCACAGGAGGGTGCACTTTGATGCTTGGCTTTTTGAAATAAAATTATATGTTTTAAAAAGGACAAAATGCAAAATACTTTGAAAACCACAAATTGCATCATGATAAATATTAATATCGTATTTACGTTCAAGAGCATTAGAAGGGAATGCAACTTTTAGGAACCAAGGCTTTTGAAAATAAAATTTCATTAAAAAAGGACAAACTTCAAAATACTTTTAAAATGACAAAATACATCACAAAAAATATTCAATAAACAATGCTCTTAGACAATTGATACAGTTTTTGTACTGAACTGCATACAGTTTTTTCTAACAGGAGTTAAAACTCAAACTTTTCACTTCTAAGTTTTATGTGTGGAGGAAATCAAATTTTTGGATTCCTACTTTCTAAAGCATTTAATGTCTTGCTTTCTAGAACAACTTTATACAATCCTTAATAATGACTGTCATTCAGCTTAAAATATAAATACTGCACAATAACAATTAGAATATAATCATCACAGGCAAGGGACATACTAATTCTGTATTTCTTGGCGAATTTGCCGTGGGCAACAACTCCAGCCAAAACTATTTTCAAGAAGGGGACTTTTAAAATTTGGTCATCCAACCCTGAAATTTTGCCACAGAGTAAACACATTTTTTTGCCCATTGATCTTAAGACACAAATCATACTTAGAAAATAGAAAATATATATACATTCCTGAACAGGGTCGCCAAGAGGTAACACGGGCCCCTTGTCAGTTTGGCCACCATTACCCCCTTATTCATAAAACTTATCAAATCATACTACTTCTCAATGACCGAGACTCTAGTGTTTAAGTAGGCTGACATGGCCTCTTGTCGGACCGGTTCCTGAATTGCAATACAGTTGAACCTCAATAACAGGAAATTGCTTTAAATCCAAAAAATTGCTTTACATGAAATACTTGTTTGGTCCTGTGAATTTAATTATTTAGTAATTTATTGAATAAGATGATATCCGGTTAACATGAAATAGCTATTATTATGGTCCCATGAATTTCATGTTAACAAAGTTCAACGAACAAAAATAATAAACTTTTCTCTTACTGTTTGATCAGTTGCTTTATCTTCTTCTTCTTCAGCACTTTCATACTCTGAATTGTCAGCCTTAGGAACACCATCCTACAACAAAAACATTAATCATTCAGATTTGAAAACAAAAATTCCACTTACTATATGATCTATGATCAAATTTATCATTAATGCAGAAACAATGCCATACATGTGAAAATATAATTGACACAACACAACCTCAAATGTTTACTAGTATTTTTAAAATGCAGTTATTTCAAATTATGTAAAATCAAGCTAAAAAATTTGCATCAAAGTAAAACTTTTCCTTAATGTAAGAATCTTGGACTAATATGCTGTAAAGATTCATTCATCAATTAGCAGTAATAGGTTACCTGCCACCAGTGGCGTGCCGCCCATGTACCAGAGGGACTAGACTGGTCCCTTAAATATTTGCCCCTTCAAAAAAATTACCTTGCAGAATAATTTATTAAGAAAAAACGTGAGCAGAAAAACAAGTTTATTAGAAAGCGCTATTTCTTTTACTGCTCCTCCCTCCCTTTCTCCCCTGTGTGCGACGTCTTAAATGGACTTGTCCGAGGGACTAGCTCTTAAGAACCTGTTCCCCAGATCTCATATAGCTTTGTTAGATCGTTGGCGTTCGCTCGAAAGCTTATTTTATTATTTCATGCATTTTTTAAACCAACGGATAAATTTTTGTTTCTGTACCTAGTGTACAGGTTTCTATGTGAGTTTCAGGAAACAACAAATTCACTAGTCAAAGTTATTTTCCTGCGTCCATCGTGTTTTTCTTTTGTAATGGAAGGGGACTCGGTCGAAAAAACAAGTCCCCAACTGGATTTAGTTGAGGAGCATGCGCAACAGCACAGACTGCCCCGGAGCTCGGAAGAGAATTGCTGCCTGCTGGACGTTCTCGCAAACCGTTCGTTCGGAGCTTTGACTTGACGAAGAGAAAGCTCAAATAATTTCACAGAGCAGGCCTACTCCTGACCTAGCAATATCTGCAAAGCTAAAAAATTACAATCAGCATTTTAAGAAAGATTACTTTGAGACTGTTAAGTGGCTGACTGCTTGTAAGTCAAGAAAAAAAATATTTTGCTGGCCCTGCGTCTTTTTTGAAAAGGAAAAAGGCGTCTGGAATACCAATGGATTTTCAGATATGAGCAATTTCCACAAGGCAACGATTCGTCACGAGAAAACCCAAGGATACTACCAAGCCATTACTCAGTTGAAAACTTTTGGTAAAACTCGAATAGATTTTCATCATAGTGAGCAATGTTGCCCATCAACTTTGAAGCATAACACTGAAGTTGATAATAATAGGGAAGATAATATATCTATAAATCCTTTTACTTTTGTGTATCGTAATTTACCCAACTAGTCCCCTAAAAAATATTGATCTGCACGCCACTGCCTGCCACTTTTGAAATTTAAGATCGATATCAACAAATTTTTAATAATTAATGAGCAAAAATTTTTCTTTTAAAGTTGAAAATTACTTTAGTCTGATAACACGTTATATGGAAAGGCAAACATCTGGTTTACATGCAGAAATGGGGGAATCTATTAATTTTCAGGGATGCCAGCTTTTACAAATTTGTGTTAGACTCTAAATTAAGCAAAGTCACATTGATATTAATGAACCACAAACATAAAATTCATAAGTTCCCCCTCATTCAGATAGACTTGTCTTAACTGGATGTTTGCCAATTCCATACAATGCGTGGGCAGACTGTAAGTATGCTCAGAACCAAAAAATATACAAAATGAGTTTATAAACAATACATTAATGCACTTTTCTGCAACATAAGAAAATATATAATAATAAGTAAATAATAATAAATAAATAATAAAATCATAATAATAAATAAATAATAACAAATGATAATAACAAAATATAATTTTAAAAACTCCATTTAAATATTTAACGAATTAGTGCATCTAAAACTTAATGATCATTGAAAAGAATAAAATTATGAGGAGTTTTTCTCCGATTCTAAGGTTTTCTTTTCTCTTTGAGTTATTGTGTTTGTTCACTAACACCTCTTACAAAAATTCCTGGATCCGTTCTGCACCTAGTTTCAGACTAGGCTGGCAAGGCCCTCCTCAGCCCTTGGCAGGCGCTGCATATAGGGGAGATTAGGGATGGATGGGACAGTTCTCACAAAAATATTTCTTATAAATTATTTTCTACTGGTATAACACTGAAAGTTTCAGAATAACAAATTGAAACATTTTAATATATTTAAAAAATATAAATTTTATGGTAATTATTAAAATGGTCATTTCTGAAGACAATTACAATAGCAGTAAAAGTATCCCATCCCTCCCTCATATAAGGGAGGGATGGGACATTTTTGGAAGTTAAAATACATAAACATAGTTTTCAAAAATATTATGAAAAATGACAAAGACAGTATGTCATTTATTTATGTAAGGTTTATTTAACATTGGGAACATCTATTTTATCTAACATTATACTTTAATGAATCAGTATCAAATGAAAATTTTCTGTGCTCGACTAGTTCCACCAACCATATTTGGTGGGGGCAACTTGGCAATAATGTCTGTTTTATCAATCACAGAACTATCTGTTGTTTGTGGAAAGACAAATTTTCCTTTTTCATTTTTTCTCATAAAGAGTACTTGAAAGGTCTCATCATTATCCTTGCTTTCAACTCCTCCAACATAATTGAAATTCTTAGAGTTATATTATCAGGGCCCGATTCAATTCATAAAATACATTCATCAATTATTTTTATTTATTAATGTTTTAAAATGTCTAATCAGAAAAACAAAATTAATTAGTCTGAAACTTTAACACGAGTCATTAAAAAGGTACTTATTTTATGGTTTATATTTGAGTAACTGGATGTTATTTTCCATTATAAAATTTCATTTTACAAAAATATACTACATTTTCGTAAACAATATGTTTTTTCTTCGCATAATGTGCTTCATGAGAAAACAACCTGTAATGAAACCACTGTTATACTTCTTACAAAGAAGTACAGCTAACCAATTGATTGAAAATATATTATATAGTACATAAAAATAATAATAAGATTGATAAATATTACAGGAGTAAGGAAAACTTAGTCATACTGCTGTAAACTTTCAATGTAAAGAAATTAGTTTCGGAAAAAATCATAGAAGTTGATACAATTTTTATATATCAAGTTGATAATTTCAATGGCTTTTTATTCTGCAATTCAATTCGAAAACAAGATAGTATGCCAAAAATAAAATATTAAAAAATTTGGACAATCAGTATAATTATTTAGCTGCAGATATTAAAAGGGAGGGCTGGGACACGTCCCATCCCTCCCTAAACCATACTGTCCCATCCCTCCCTTTACACAACATTTCAGTAAAATAGCTTGTTACTAGAAGCATGCTACTTTTAGGTTTAACTTAATTATTACTTTATAAAAGCTGTATTATTAGGTGTATAAAACAGCAAAAAGAATTATGTTAACATCAATAAATGAGATTGAAAACTTACCTTGAAAATAAAGTAGTTATTTACTTTTGGTGGTGTAAAATAGCTTTTTTCTGGTATACATTCATAGACCTCTGCAACTAAAATGATTTATAGCAACAAACATGGTTTTATGGTTGTTCCATTTAGTGGAAGAGTCAGAAATTGAAAACGATGTTTTTTTTAAGAATAATTGAAGGAGTCCCATCCATCCCAGTGTCCCATCCATCCTTAATCTCCCCTATTTATCACCTACTATTTTATTTTGGTTTACACATTTTTTTTTTTTTTCCCCTTCATCTAAATTTGGATAAGCACGAATAGATTTTCATAATCATGAATAGATTGTTAAATGGGTGTATCAGGGGTCTGTCCAGGATTTTTCACAAGGTCCGTTTTTTGTGAAAAATTAAATAATTTTGTGAAAAATGAATTAATTTTGTGAAAAATCAAAAAAATTTCGCAAAAAAAATAATATTTTGTTAAAACGAATTTTTAGAATTTAAAGATGGCACAAACTGCATCAATTAAACTTAAAGTTGAGTGTTTTCCTCTTCTATGTCAAGAAAATCGTTCTGGAGTGTTTTTCTGATATTTGGCTGGGGGGGGGGGGCATCGCTCTTTCAAGTATCAAAATTTATCTACCATTCTACATTATGTTAAATTGTACTAGAAATATGTCTGTACAGTATTTAAAATAATTGTAACAAAAACATAAATAAATAAAATTCAGAATAGGGTTCAGCATTTCAACTTTTTGAACCCAAGACACTCTTAAAAAGCACAGAATTCGTTTAAAATTTATAAATTCCGTGATTTTAACAAAAATAAAAAAATTTTTAATTGTTTACCTCTTAACAAAGCGTAATAATAATCAGAAATTCGAAAAATCGGATTCCCATAGCGGATGCAGAGATCGCAATTCTCAAAGTGAAGGCATCAAAAGTATAAAAACAGCTTGTAAAAGAAATATTTTTGAATTAAAATCTTAAATTGCTTAAAATTGCATTTAAGAGTCCTATGATAAACATATAAACATTTCATTAATATCTGTGGGCACAGTTGACGCAAAAAAAAAAAAAAAGAAAAGAAAACCATCTATTCAGCATTTTAATTTTTGACTCATACCAGGAAATGGAATTTTGCTTTAAAAACTTGAAATGAGAGTTATAACAGAAATAAAGAGACTTTTCATTTATTTGCATCCTAATAAAGCGAAGTTAGCTTGAAAAAAGAACGAAATATTATTCTCTTATCGGATGTTAAAAGATTGCATTTTTCAAAAAGGTAGACAAGAAAAAAAAATTAATTAAAAGAGAGTTAATCATCCTTCGTTAGCATCGAAAAATCAAAACCCATATAATTTTCTTCCAAAATAACAATTAAACATCGCACCTCATCCTAAAAACGCAAATATTGACAAGCTGGCAAAATGATGAGAATATTTTCTAATCAAGTCATTATAAAGGTTCAACGCCAAACGCTAAGTGGTGATAATTTTGAAGTCTGTAACCCTAGTAACCCTATCTGAAGCTGAAGTCCGTAACCCTATCTGAAGCGATTATATTTTTTCCTCACCCTTACTATCCCTTTGCAGTTCTAAGTTCATTTCGCAGATATATATTATTATTGTTTATTAAATCATGAGAGGAGAAAAGTGCTTACCAATGCCTTTTCAGAAAAGTTTACAACAACACCGCTGCTAATTAGCTGTGATAAAACAAACAACCATTATATTTATTTGGTAGTAGCAATTATTTATCGCTTGCTTGCAGGAGCATCGCAAGAGTGCCGATTTTTTTTTTTTTTCAAAATTAGCCGATTTTGTATAAGCTGATCCCTCTAATTTGACTTAAAAAAGGTTTCAAAAATTATCGGTTTATACACAGAAATATGAGAAATATGCGTTATTTTGCTTTAAGATTTGCTCTTTCAATAAACAATTTGTGACAGATCCGATCTTGTTTATCAGAATTTTGTGAAGGGTCCGTTTTGTTTGATCAGGATTTTGTGAAAGGTCCGTTTTGTTTGATCCGGATTTTGTGAAAGGTCCGTTTTGTTTGATCGGGATTTTGTGAAAGGTCCGTTTTTGTTGATCGGATTTTTGTGAAGGGTCCGTTAACGGACCCAAATATCCTCTGGCCAGACCCCTGTGTATAGACTATAAATTTTGTTGAAACAAGTCCCTTGAAATAATGACTGGGCGTTTTTCAAATTTCTAAAACCTGGTACATTTATAAAATTATTGATACAAGTTCGCACTGCAATTTACAAACTGATTTACGAAAATCAATAAATTGTTTTTAAGAAAAGTGAAAAAGACTGACAGCATGCAAATATGATCACATCATAACAAAAACATTAACTGAAAATTCATGCCTTCTTCAATAAACTAAAAAAGTTAAACCAAAATATACGCTCTATTAGAGTCGATGCATTTAAGAAACCACGAAGAACAGAAAAAATTACATAACAGAAGAAACATTAAAATACAGAACTATAAAAACATTATAATATTTTTATGCATTTACTCAAGTTGAATTATTTATTTCTTTTCATGTGCACATAAAATATTTCCCCTTTCACCGAACAAACAATAAACTCCTATTAAGACCAAATACAGTACCTTTTCTGGTGTTCCTTTCAAACTATTTTCAGCATCATTTGCATCTTCAGCTTCAATATCCGATTCAGAATAGGATCCTTCTGAATCGTCATCTGACTTGACTCTTCGTCTTCGATGTCTGTCCGCCATTCGGACTGATTCAAAATCGAATTCTAATGCTTAATGTAACAACGAAAAAACAAAACAGAAAAAAATTTTGCTTCAAATCAGAAGCACGTCTAATAATAACAGAATATTTAACAAGAAAAACGAATCATTCACCGATTCGCGTGCAATTGCTCATCTCCATTTACAATATACATGTTCGTGTTGCCGTTTTGTTTTAGAAAATCTCTGGAGGAAGAGATGTCTTTTAATTTAATTTTGTTTTTTGGCAACACAGCGATATTGATCCATTGATAAAATATAAATAAACAAAAAGCTTTTATGCTACAGTAAACGTAGTACTACGTTTTAATTACTTTGATAAAATTTTACGTAACACACTTATGATTTTACCTTAAATTTTTTCTCATTCCACATGGGAAGTGTCTGCTACTCCTCGATTTTTCTAGCAACCTTTGTAGTAACTTGGCGTGGTTTCAGACGTCCTCGATATTTGGCGATCACGTTCGCGTTGTTTATGTTTATTCCAGCGAGAAACAACTGCGCCTCGTGCTTTTTCGGCATACTTTCCTATATGGATAGTTTTTTAATGATCAAATTATTGTAATTATAGAGGAATGACTATTGAAGTAGGGGCGAAGATTTCCTCATTTGAAAGCTTACAAGACAAATTACGGAAGAAGAGAATTTTGTGCATTTTGATGTGCAAGATTCTGCTAAATTGACGAGTGATGTTCATATTCGACACGTTAAAAACATGGAAATGTCGAATTGGTGTATTACAAATTAAAATACACCAATGTTTTCTGGCGGACGAGAGTGCCAAAAAAAAAAGGAAAGAAAACAAAAATGAAAGGAAATCTATAAGTGAGTATAAGTTTTGTGTGTTGACCAGTACACCGAACTTACATATAAGAAATATACGAAACCGAACTTACATATAATCTAATTTTCTTACAAGTTGCTTCCTCTTTAAAAAATAATACTACGTTGCATGTATTAGCTGTTTTATAAGGTTATAAATAAATACTCTGCTCAAAATGTGTCGCAATTCATTAATGACTCTTAAGTTGGCCGATGATTGGTTTTATGAACGTATTTAGTCACCAAAGAAGATATCTATTGTTTTTGAGACCTCGATTTGGTGTATTTTCAATCAACATTAATGTAGCTTTCTGTTTGATAATACATTTATTGCATTGACTGACATTTTTTATACTAAGAACTCCTACAGCTCAACAGGCAATTAAAATAGCAATAGGTAATTATTTTATACTTAATGCCAAATTGCTTCGTGTAATATCTTTTCAATAGTGTTTTACAGCTCTTTTACTGTGTGTTATTCTTGTTGCACTGTAATGTTTGTATTATATTCCTGGCTTCTTTTTTCTTTTCATGGCAATGCATTACTGGGCCAGTTTTTGTAAGGCTACTTTTATTTAAATATGGACAGCATCTTGTTGAGTAGATGTAAATAACAGCTAAATCGTTAGTGATTTTGACCTGGAGTTTATGGCAACTATGACGTTAGGCGACTGCAATGGTTTGATGCGCATGAACGAACGAAAAGTACCCAAGGATAATTTGGTAAGGCAAATTTTAATAATTAAGTTTAATTTATGTTTCACAAAAGAACTAGATAAGTGCCCAAAGAAACAGTATTGAAAACTTCAATTCTTAAAGAATCAAAATATTTATTTAAAAATTGATGCACCTAGTTAATCTATTACAAAATTGTTTCGCTCGACCTTGCATGTCGATAATATGATTTGATGCGGGTAAAATGTTACAATGTATTTAATATTTCGCTATTGAGGTGTAAATGATGTTTGATGCACTTTTGAATCCATTGGGAGACCTGGAATCCTATTTTCTCAAGTATTAACCTTGAAGTGGCTACTGCTGAAGCACTGATCACAACTGGTGTGTTTATCTTATATGTCTGTGAGCACTCCAGGTTAAAATGCATCGTGTGCAAAGCATTTCCCTGCTTGACATTTGGTATTCTTGATTTTTTTTCTACGCACAGAAGGCAGAAATTCATATTAATTTATTATAATTGTTCTCCTTTTGGATGCTATTCTATATTGTTCATCTGAGTAAGTAGAAACGTGGTGTAATAGACAACAGAAATATAATAATTTGTTTATGAAAACAGTGAAAACTCATGCATTGCGTACTATTCCATTGTGATACATTGTAAAATTGTTGCATTTAAGATTTAAATTAAGTTGTTTTTTCCCCCATAGTTAAAGAAGTATTTTGGGCATGCAGCTTCAGAAACTGAATTCCTTACTGAATGGTACATGGTAGAGAGATTTGGCTTCATTTACTGTCAGTCATTTCCTCTGCTTGTACTTTTCAGTTTAGCCTGAACCTGAAGAATAACAACTGAATCAACAGAAGTATGGATCTGTATGATGTTTCAAGGGTTTTCATCTGTAAGAGGTAATCAAGTAGAAAATCATACAACTTTAGTTGTATGTAGTATTTTTAAAGTAGATAAAGTAGTATTTTTACTTATTATCTTAGTAATATTTTAAAAAGTTGATAAATGACACAAGCCTACATGAGCTTTTTCCCATGTATTCTAACTTGTGATTGTTTATTGATTTGTGTTCAAAAAAAGTTAAGCAGAGTAAGCTGTTAAAAACAGCTTGTTAACCTATTAAAACTACTAAATAAATGATTTAATTAGAAATAGATGAGAAATATAATACAGTTGACTCTATCTAACAACTTTCAGGGGACCACAAAAAAATCGTACTTAAATAGAATGCTTCTAAAACTGCAGTGGAGTATCTGGGACTATGAAAAGTCATTCAATAGAATGTCGTTAAACAGAACCAACTGAAATTTGATATTTGAAAAAGGAGAAAAAACAATGCATTGTGTATTATTCCAGTATGATTATGATGCATGGCAATATTTGTGCATTTAAGTTTTAAATTAAGTTGTTTTTTCCCCCTCAGTCCAAGAAGTATTTCGCATGTGCAGATGCAAAAACTGAAAATTCCTGACTAAATGGCACATAGTAGAGAGATTTGGCTTCATTTGCTGTCATTTCCTCTGCTTATGCTTTTCAATTTAGTCGGAGCCTGAAGAGTAATAACTGATTCAACAGAAGTATGAATGTGTGTGATATTTCATGAGTTTTAATCCGTAATAAGTAATCAAGGAGGAAATTATTCAACTTTAAAATCATCAAATAACAAGTGTACATGAATTTTTTTCTTATGTTCTAACTTTTTATTGTTCATTGATTTGTGTTATGCAGTTGACTCTAATTCTAATATTTTTTTATCTCATAGATTTCATTGGGTCCCTAACTCTTGATAAGGCTGTGGTTGCTTCCCGTAACTCAAAGGTTATAGCCGGTTTTTTTCAGGACTTTGAGTACAGTGGTTGAGAGTTAACTGTACTATGTAGTATTTTGTCTACACATCTGAGGAGCAAAAGCTAACTGTGTTAGCTTTTGCTAACTGAGCTGTTAGCGAAAGATAACAGCTCAGGCTCATTGATCTCTTGAATTTACAGTGATTGGCATAGCTAACCTAAATTAATTTTTACTGTGTATTTGTTAAGTAATTTTTATACCTTCTGACACCTCTTTACACACCCCTGATGAAAAAGTGTTACGCAATTTTACTCCATATAGAGATGTTTGGAGCTTCTTTAGATCACCTGTTTCTTTCATGTCTTAATATCTCTTACCCCATCTTTGTTAATAGCACCCATAATTTTTGTAAAATAGTTTAAATGAAAATTCAGAAAGTAAATTTTTAAGCTCAATGGAAGACTAAGTAGGAGCATATTCTTGAAGATTTAAATCTTGGATCCTCCTTTTTCTAGATATTTGCCTAGAAGCTTGTTAAGACATCTTTAAAGACATCCTACATAGAACATTGAAGGAACAGTGTGAAGCAAGATAATGGTAGAACTAACGAGACATTGGGGAAAAATATTGAAATTATTCTGTGTAATTTGTCTGCTTGTCATCTAAAAAGGGTGGAAGTATCTGAAGACATAACATGCCTCATAACAATTCATTTAAGAGGAATTGGTTAATTTTTAAAAGGTTTTTACCATATTGTTTGGAGGCTTGCTCCATTTCCCTTGATCAAATCCAATTTGTTAAACAGATATATTTCTGTTTCATTTATGAAGAAATAAAGATTTGATCATTTGAATTGGTACCTACTATGCGTATATTTTTGGAAGCTATAAATAAAGTTCTTGTATCAAATCTCTGTGTCTGTATATTTAATGTTTTCTACCAGATTGTTATAAATTTTCTGCAACCTCTCAAATTAGCTACGATATTTTTTAACAGCTACATCTAGCCATTTCATTTAAATCTTAGAAGTGTGGTGGAAAAAAAAACATTTTAATCATTTGAAGTTTGGTTGCTAATATTGCAAATAAGTGTTGGTTCAGTTATGTTAGGACAAATGATGAGTAAAAGAAATTGTCTCAGACATGCACTGCTCATGGATCCTTCAAGTGTGCATATTAGAGAGGATATGCCTTTCTTTTTCAAATTAATACATGATTTATAATTATTTATCTGTTTTTAGCTGATAGCCTTCACACGTTTTCACTTGTTTTAGTTTTAGCCATGATTTCTAAGATTTCAAAATTTTGTTTCTTTCCTCTCTTTTTCAAGATTCTGTCATTTTTTTTCAAGCATTTGCAGCGTAGCACATTCTAGTCAAGAGACCCCACATTAATACAAAGACCACACACAAACTTTGATTTCACAATTTTACTTCAAAATGTATAAATTGTTGTAACTTGAAAAAAAAAGGCCATGGCATTCATTTGAATTTTGGCGTCTTGATTTCAAAATATGTTTTTCGAAATCATAAATTGCGATAGGACCCTACTCGTTGAGTTTCTTGTTTCTATGTATAGAATGGAAGTAGAGGACAAATTCACACTCATCATATCATGACCAGTGATTTTCTCGGTTAGGTAAAAGGAGGCATATTCTTAAAAAAAACTAGTAATTAGGATGAGGTAATAAAGATATGACCAAATTGCACTCCTGCACTTTTCATAAAGATTAAACTTACAACGTATAATGTTATACTTTTATCCTTACCAGAATTAAGTATTTTTAGATGTTTTTCTTGAAAATATTTGATTTTACACAAAAAAAAAAACCCTTTATGCAAAAACTATTTCAGATAAGCCTTGAATGCAGAAGATTTGTAACCATGACGACGAAAATAAGTCTCGCTAAATAAATACTTAAAACATAAAATTTTTATTCGTTTATAAATATTTTGTTAATTCCCTCATTATTTGGGGTTTGAGTCTACATATTTAATGTTTGTTTCCTCCTATTATGGGAAGAAAAAAGGAAAATAAATTTTTTGATTAATTTTGTATTTAATGACTCAAGAATCTCAACGGAATATCAATTTTCCTTGATGTGAAGTTGAGATACGTCCATTAATTAGCATATCGATCACTTAAATTTATTTTACCGATTAATTCTGAAAAGATTATTCTTGTCGCTTCCCCCCCCCCCCAACCTAAACTCCAAATTCGACCTACAGAATCTGCTTTTCCCACTTCTGTAATGCGCTAAGGCAGTTGTTCCTAACTATGACATGAACGGAAAAATCTCACTTTTTTATCTTTCTAGGAATAAATGGTTTTGAGTTTTTTTTTTTTTTTTTTTTTTTTTTTTTGGACCAACGTTTCAGAAGAGGTTTTGTCTAATCTATGCTAGACTGGCTGGGAGTTGCGCCCCCCCCCCCCCCAAGGATGAATTAATTTCACTATTTTAGTTATTACTTTTTAATTGACTTTTCTTTTGCATTTTTTACGTAGTTAATTAAAAAGAACATAAAACACGCACAGCATATTTGCTTGCTAATTAAGTATTACTGGAGTCAGAGGCTCAGAGTTGCAGAATACATTTAACTCACTAGTTTCGAATTCAAGGGACCGTATTATCGCGATTCGTCCACTAATTTGATGGAATCAATAATTATTTTGATTTTTTTTAATTTTATTTATTTATTTTTTTTATTTTGTAGGCGCACCTCAAAGAGTCATTTTGATCCAGGGACTTATTTGCGATTCTTTTTCAGCTTATAAAAAATGCAAAATGAAAGAAATCATATGGTAGTTTCTTGGAAAAAACTATGATTTTTAATAGAAACGGCATGTAGTATCAATATGTTATCTCAACTGTATCATGGCTTCAAGAACAAATCAGCAATTGTTTTGAAATTCACACAAAAATAGTTTCTGAATTCTTCAGTAAAACTTATATGTTATGATTTTCTTTATAAATTAATTTAAAAAACTTCAAGTGAGGTATGGGTTTATTTAATAACTTTGCCCTTTTGTTATAACCTTAACGGCAATGTTCCTGAGTAAAACTGCTCATTGTCTAGCATCTCGGTGACATTATATTGGGTTTAGTATTTAAATGGCTTGAAACATTAAAGATGTTTTCGGTTCATGTATTTCACATGTTTTCGGTCTACATTAAAAGTATATTTGTGCATAATATTCATGTACTCCGAAGTAGATTCCTCGATCTAAAGGAGAAATAAAAAACATGCACTTTTAAAAATAAAGTCATTAAAGCTTTGTTATGAAACATCAAAGGTGACGCGGGGGGGGGGGGCTATTCAATTTTCCGTACCCCCTCCAAATGATTTTTCTGTATCCGCCCCTGCTGGCTGGTCGTCGTATTCGTATTAGTTAATCAGCACAAAGTACTTTTTTTTTTATCAGGGACAATTGCCACAATAGGCCATATGGTCGTCGGGAGGGAGGTTCAGGCTCGTTATTTGGACAGTTTGGTCTTAAAAAAAGGTAGTCTCCGATTGAAAAAACTATAAGATCTTGAAGGACAACTCAAGCTCTGGCGGCCCTGTATTGGTAGGCCCAATTTTTTTCTTGAAGGGGCTCCGTTTTTTATTTTACTTAAAACTCAGCAGGACCGGATCTATAAATTTTGTGCCCCAAAATCTGTAGGGCCATTCCCCTAGTAGTATGTTTGTGACGTAATTAAGTTTTTGTGTAGTTTTTTATTGAGCAATCACGATTGCTTTTTTTTCTCATTTGACCGTCTTTGATGTTCCGTGCCTTTTTCAACCACCACCGCCACCTGCAGGCGCGGCTCCGTCCTCCGGTAGCCGCTCCTGGTCGGTGGCGTCCATGTCGTAGACACACGCACGCTCATACACATACGCACTCACACACATACACACACGCCAACGTGCATACACACAGGTCTACGCACACACAAAAGCCTACACATACACAACTAATACATACGTCTCCGTTCAACAGGAGGGGAGACTTGGAGGGACAAGAGCCGTGTCTAGAATCAAGTGAGTACAGTAGTAACCAATGAGTAGGGTCCTGTCGCAACTCGTGATTGCGAAAAACATAATTTGAATTCAAAATTTAAGAATTCAAATTAATTTTTTTAATTTATTTATTTTTTTTTTTTTAATTTTTTCCCCAATTTCTTGGGACATTGGGCCCCCCCGCAACGCGGGATCTGCAGGTACGCAGATCCAGCCCTGGAACCGAGGACACTCATGCTCCCCTCTCCCATTGTGCATATATACAGTAGGGGATTCATAACTATATCGTCCAAAAATAAGCTGTGCTGACTGTGTGTAGATCAGAAACACGGTTACAAAGCAAGATTCATGCTTAGGAACATATGACGTTAACCCCTAGTAGCACAAAAATATAGAACGACATAGGACCGACACAGATCGACGTTTTGAATCCCGACGTAATGCTGACGCGCGATATACATACAAAGTCAGAAACCGAAACAGAGGCAGTGTCGGATTTCTCTCCTGAAGAAATACTAAAAATGATATGCTGAACAAAAAAAAGTGCTGAACAGTTTCGGAATAGCATCGACCTTGCCAAAATGTTCATTAAGATAAAGTATATTTGACATTAGTCCAAAAATTTTTTTATAACGGGGGGGGGGGCAGTCGACACCTCCCGATCTCTAAAAGTGACTATCTTGGAATGAAGAAACAATTTAATAGTATCAAAAGAGTGCCTAAATCTTTCTCATGAGCGATGTCCAACTCCATTTAACCCCTTGATATATCATATTGATCCCGGAAAATGGGCGCCCATATGCAACATTTTGAGAAGAGGGGGACCAGATATTTTCCCCATGGTGTAGCAGGATATATTTTCCCCGTGGAAACCGATTTCTCTACAGATTAGAGTTATTAAAATTTGACATTTTTAATAACTTATTTATTAGTAGCTAGAGAAATGTTAATACATTTTTGCGAAGAAAAAATACTAAAATCAAGGAAGTTCTGATTTCCGAGGGTGCCCACCTGGGATGGGGGGGGGGGGGGGGGGGGTATGACGCATACTGCGCCATTAAAATATTTATAGGGAGGGGTATTTTTCTCATTTGGGGGAAGGAGCTCAATATTGAGACGGGTGCGCCCTTGCCCTTAGGGTGACGCCTCTGTGATTTCTAAGGGGGGAGGGCTTGAGCCCTCACTTGCTACCCATATGAGTGTCTATGACCGGAGTACCCCCCCCCCCCCCCCCCATAAAGAGAGTCCCTCTAAAATGAGGATAAACATATCACTTAAAACTACACCCCCTTAAAAACCTAATTAAAGCAGCCTGTGCACCATGAACTCTCTCTCCGCGTATATTTCTTCCTAATAAATAACGTCAACGGTCCTGTTCAAGCGACGCATCAAATTAAGGACAGTAATCCCTGAAAAGCTTCATTTGAATGACAGGGGTGCTCATCCCCGATGGGCAAGGGCGCATCTCCTCTCAATATCGCAAAAAACACCCGAGCAAGAGTCCCCCCGAATGAAAAAAATACCCCTAAAAGAATCCCCCTAAAAACGCCATGATCCTCCCCCTAGGTGGGTACCCCTGTGAAGGAGGACATTTAATACTCAAGAACTCAAGCTATATTATAAAAAGAAAAACATTCCCCAAAAGTCTCCGTTAGAGTATTAAGAGATCTCCTTTCCAATACATTCCTCTTAACCATTTCCGCCCTCTAAAAATCTCCGTAGGGACTCTATAATACTAGTTCGAAAACCCATGAGAACTCTAGTACTAGTGTATTCTCCCCCCCCCCCCCCACACACACACAAAAAAAAGGAAAAAAGCAAATTCAAGGGAAGTCCTCATCGTAATTCGCAACTCCAACGAACTGTAGGGGGCACTGAAGTCACTGTCTAATGGCGGAATTGAAAACTAAAACAAACGCACATGGTAACGAAGAAAATGCTAAAAGTGTTGTGATTTTTACGTACGTATGATTTTTTCGCTTTATTCTTTTTAATTAATTTTCAAAGTCTTGTGGATATTCTGGCCCACGTAGAAAGAAATGAGAATTCAAGAAGCATTACTAAACGTCAAAGATTAATGCAAACTACGTAGTTCGTAGTTCTAAGCAGCTATTTCCATGATGTTGAATTCGATATTTATCAATTCTTGATAAAACTAAATAATAATTGTAGCCTGACAAGAACAACAATTAATGCTAGAAAATTCAATATGACATTACAAATTATTATCGAAAGAAGATGATACTTCTTTGCCTTGCTTGGCTAGCGCTTATTTTTTTTCCATTTGTAGCTGAGTTATTTCTCTCGAATTCCCGAATCGGTTCATTTAAAAATTTTCTGTTTCGATTTTTCTAATTTCTGAGTTACGATTTAATTGTGTCATGTTATGCAAATCATCAACAAAATTCTCACGGATGGTGGTAGTTTTCTTTTCAGTTGATTGACCATTATTTCTTTTTACTTATCGAATTCTGTAATCTTACTACCATTTTATTCCACTCATGATAAAAATTAAAAATGGTTTAACTAAAAACGCGAAATCTCGCCAAGGCTACTTTGCTCGCACAATACCAAAATTATAACCCTAAACAAATTTGGCGAAACCTTTCAGCTGAGAATAAAAGGAATAAAGTAAATTCTTTCTAGGTTAAACATTTTTCATTTTGTTCTACGATAATAAATCCAAGAAAATATTTTGCATACTGTCCATTCCAACTAAATGCTGCTGTAAAATATGATTAGTTAAATTAATTTAAGATTAAAAAAAACTCATATTCTTACAAATTCATACAAAACAATAAAAAATTTTACCTGGTATAACGTTATCCAATTTTGTTAATCCAGAGTTTTCTTGTTTACGCGTCCACCATTTAATACTTTTTTGAAAGAAATAAGGAAAACTAACATTATTTTGAGAAGCTCGAGAATACTCTTAGGGGACGAATTAATTTCTGTAGCTGAACCCAAACTAAGACACATCGATTGCGTTAATAAATACTCAGAACAAACTGCCTATGTTTACGTCAACAGACACACATGGAACTAAAACGTGGCAATGTTTTAGTTCCATCGGCAGTTTTGTAAATCACCGCAAGGTAGCGTATTCGAGCGCTGGAGTTCCGAATAAGGATCCCACAAAATTCTCATACACATCATCATTTCTTAAAGAATAATCAAAAAGAAAACATTTAAATTGCTTTCGCTTACGACAAAGCCTCAAAGCTTTTGTAACATTGATTCCGAGCGTATTTCTCTGCACGCAAGAAAAAAATGGCAACCGACAATATTACTCAACTGTATAATTCGTCATGTAATTTATTTCCTGTAGAATTAGAAGTTTTTCGCCAAAATGAGCGATTATTTTACCAATAAGTAGGCCCTACTGGAGTAGACTACGTTAGCCAATCATAGCTGCTTATTTTCGAGGAGTAGTAGCAACGTCCTTTCACATGACTGACGTAAGTGTTTAATAATAATGTTAGGCTGGCAGCATGTTGTTTAGAAGATGTCTGCTAGTTGTTCATCGGAGTCATCTGATACAAAATTGGAAAATTCTCCTGAACTTTTGAACAATATCGACAGTCGATACGCTCTTTACCTATTTAGCAACAACAAGTAAAATATTCCTCACGTTTTCTTTCATTTCATGTTTTTTTTAATGTTGGAACTCTTTGTGTATAAATGTTCAAAAAATAATGTTTTAGCAAAATAAACTTCATACTTCTGTTTGCCATTTAATTCAATTATTGTCTTTCATAATACTTTTAGGCATGCAAGTAATACAGAGCTCAAACCTAGTAGCAATGAAAGTGTAGCGTTTTCAAAACATGAATCAAAAGCGGATTCAGAGACACCAGCTATCTGGTAAGGAAATTTGAATTTTATGGTTTCTATCTATTTATGTTGTTTAAGGGGTACAATGTACTAAAGCAATGTAAGTATGTAATTCATCGTCTTGTTTGGACTCCAATTTTAGTAGTATTAAGATTAAAAACTGAAAATCCACAGTAGAGAACAGTTTGGCTGAATCTTTTGAAGAAGACCAAGACCCACAAATGGGCTGTCGAGCCAATTATGATAATAGTCTTTATCATCGTCTTATGGGATATGAGTATACATTTCTAAAACTAATTTTTAAATTAACCTGTAATAAAAACTTAATTTCAATGGATTACATTGTATTCCAGTTTTGGTGAATATTCAGAAAAATTTAATAACTTCATGCAACTTTTGAGGATTTCATCATTAAACATATTTATTTATCTGCAGGGAACAATTCTTAAAAAGAAATCAAGGGCACAGTGTTGGATGTAGGGGGAGCACACCGGGGCTCTTGTCCTGGGCAAATTCACCTTATTTCTCTGTGTGTGTATGTGTGGTTTTTATTTATTTATTTTTTCACTGAAACTTAATGTAAAACTTGGAGGAAAAGAGTGGCAGTTTCACAATTTGTTCTAGGTCGAAAAAAAATCAAAGATCTGACACTGCATTCTATGGTCAAACACTACATTCATATAATCCGAGGGTTCATTTCCATACCGAACTTATGTCCGTCACTAACAAAAACACAGATGCTCCAGATTATTTAAGACAGTTGGCTCTAGAAGTTATAGATGGCATCCCGAGTGATGCCATTTTGATTTACACAAATGGCAGTAAAGATGAATTGAATAACACTGGGAGGGGAGTGGTGTCTTTATCAAAAGTCTTTCTGTTCCGCTTTCCAGACGCAACCCGGATAACTGTTCGGTATTCAGAAGTGAATTAATCGCCATAAATGAAGGATTAAATACCATCCTTCACGACACTAAAATATGGTGACATTTGGATCCTTACTGATAGTCGGAGCTCGATTCAATACTTACAGAATTGGAGCAGAGTGTGCGACCTTGTGGGTATTCAGATTATCACCCATCTCAAAAATCTAACCAAGGGAAGGGAAGTCCACTTTCAGTGGCTTCCCTCTCATGTAAACATGCGTTGCAATGAAGCCGCAGACATCTTGGCTAAAAGAAGTTGTTCAGAGTTGCCCAACAAGGACTTCACATTAACTTATAAGGAAATTTTCTCTATGAAGAAACAAGAAGACAGGCAAGTCTGGATCACCCCTCCAGCCCATCCCTGGTACTGCAGGAAGACCCCGGGAGGCTCGTTAGATTTCGAGGGTGACAGACATGATCAAACGGCCGTCTCGAGACTCATAAGTGGTCATCTGAAGGACATGATTTTCGACTCTGGGTATAAGATCTTCTCTTTGTGCAGCAAATGCAATCTGAAACCGGCATCCCCCGACCACATCCTTGATTGTTTGGGGTTCACTCTGGCAGATGTCTGTGCTAGCCCACTACTGGTGCTTGAATTCGCTAGGGTTCATGGCATCATGAATCTGATCTAGCTGCCGCTCATGGGCGGATTTATGGAGGGTCAGAGGGGGGCAATGCCCCCCCCCCCAGTTTTGGGAGGAGTTTATATAGTAACAACTTATCTTCCAAAATCTTATAACAAAAAAAAATCATGATTTTTTCTTTTTTGAATAAGAAATTAAAGTTTATTTTTTCTTTTAAACTTAAAATAGCCGTTTCTTACAAAGTTTGAACAATACTGTACAAGTGTATAATCTACTACTCAATTTCAGAGGCTGGAAAGTGCAAATTATTAATAGGTTCTAAAATACCTGAAAAGAATTGGCGCAGTATAGCCTACAAGGGCTCTTAAACCAAAAACCCAATCTAACCAACCAAACCTTGAAAATAATTAGACAAGTCTTTGAAACTCCTAAGCAAAGTGTGCTTCAATTTTATTTCTTATCAAGTGTATAAATTAAGAATTGTTCAAATGGGTAGTATGTTACTCTCTTGATACCTATTCTCTAAATCTGTGCACCATTTCTTTTAAAGTATTAACTTGCATCACAAAGCACTTTTAAAGCATAAAACTTAAAAAAAAAATTATTTGCCTATTATTTCCAATTAACCCTCATAAGACTTCAAATGCAGAATTTTATATCTATTTTAGATAATTTCCTCCGGGGGAGTAACCCCCGGGTCCCCTAAAACTGGAGATATTCTATATCCCACTTAAAAGGGAGCACTGCGTTACTCTTTTCATACCAGCCCGCTCTCTTTTAAGGTCAATTTAAAAATGACAGCATGATTACACACAGTAATGAAAATGACACATAAACAAGTAAAGAATGGCCTTACGCATCACAGAAAACAGCCAAAAACATGGGAGGTGGGAGGGCAATTAAAAATGTTTCTCCAAAAAAAAAAAAAAAATCCTGCCCCCCCCCCCAGGAACTCAGTCCTAAATCCGCCTATGCTGCCGCTGGATCAATGAAGGATTGTAAACAACAACAACAACAACATGTAATCTGAGGAGCCGTTTTGTATGTGGGACAGTTGACAAAAGTTCCAATGTCTTTCCATCCAAACTTTTCTCCGCACGCACCCCACCTCTTAGCCGTAGGCCTTAGGTTCCACCGCCCGGGGGGTCCGCGTAGCGGGCCCCCCGCACGGCTGAGTGCGGCGGTCGATAGTCGTATCATACTACGGACGCGCTTGGTACTTATTGCGCCGGGGAAGGTCCCCGTGCTGGGCGCCAGCCCAGCTGGGAGTTTACCCCTTGATGTGTGGGTCTTGCTCACCGTGAGATACGGTATATCTCCCCGTACCTCGTTGGTGTGCCATGACCCCCTGAAAGGGAATGGGGTTAGACATAAGCATACACTACTGCATGGTTATATACTACTGCATTTTATAAACTACGGCATAAACATAAACTAGGACACCCCGTCCATGTGGAGAACAGATATCAATCTGTCTCGATTTCTTGGGTGTCCTCTCTGTAATAGAAAAAATGATTATTTGCTGTTAAAAAAGAAAAAAGATTATTAATTCATCTGCCGTAGTTGTGATACTCACCGATCATTTACATGTCTCGGCTTAGAATGAGTGATCACATGATATCTGCAATGAAAACTAAGGTTATTCTTTCCATCCAAACTGAATTATTTTGTATTTCAAAAAGAACTACCTTGTAATCCTGAAACAAGTCCCTGCAGTTTCCTCTAATTGTAACTATTGGCAGCTCCAACTGAGAAGGGTGGGGCAAGGGGCTCACATTCGAAAACAAAGTGTTCCTCAAATTTTCTAAGTTCAAAATTATCAATTAATTAAAAAAAGCTAGTATTGATAAACTCACATGTTTAAACAAAGAATGATTGACTTAATAAGTTTGTGTTTCATATTTTTCTTATGTTAATATTTTGATAAAAATTAAAGTGGAACTTCAAATTGAAAGGCGGGAGTCTACTGTGGCTATCTGTCCCAATTTTTGAGGTTGTGTCCAGAATTTGTTTAAGAAGATCATTTAATCAATTATAGCATTAAGATATAATAATATTGCCCAATTTTCCCAAAAAATTAACCCTACTTTGAAGTTACCAACTACTTGAACTTCCCTTTGACCCCCTTCCCCATTCCCCCTTACTGTTTTTGGTGTACCAGCCGCCTATGATTGTAACATTGTATTTCTTTCTTCTACTTTTCATCACTACTATATGTATTTATTTATTACTAATAATAGCTAATTTGAAAATAATACATAAATCCTGTCAGCATTTAGTGAGTTTGAATTTTGCTTTTACAAAACATTTACAATACACTGTTTTACAGTAATTGTCCCTTGTTCTTTCTGATCAATTTTGTGTAATTTAGGATTTTATTGGTAGTATAAGCGATTTCCTAATTTTAGCTTATCCTTGCTGCAAGGCAATCTTAATGCAGAGCAAGAAACAGTAGTTCGTTGCTATCTTTTGAAAACTTTATCAGGGAGAGAAGATTTGAGATTTGAAAATGAAGGAAAATATGCCACATTGCAATTCAGGTTTGTTAACTTAGAATCTTGTTTTTTTTTTTTTTTTTTTCAAAAATACATGTACTTATAAACTTACATAAGAAATTTTTAGCAATTTCGGAATGTGTACTGTCGCGACGAAATTTCTTTTTGTTAATAAAATAAACTAATAATAAACTAAATATAAGTGATCTATTTTAAATTTATGGTAGCACTGATTGACAGTGATTTAAAATAAGATCTCTATGTATTGATAAAATCAAAACTTTATAACATAACCACTGCTTAAATCAGAACTTTCATGGGCAAAAGTAATCAGTACAGTTTATACCAGGACTGTGTAGTTGAACGAAAAATGATCGACTTCGGGAGTTTTTGGGCCTTTGACTCTGATTCATTTACCACAAAATCAGTCCAACTCTGACTCCTCATGCACAGACAGAATTGCGGACTTTGAAGGTAAATAACCAACTCCTACTCCAACTCTTGAAATTTAAAACCTTCGACCTCAATCTCCACAGCCCTATATTATACTAATTTTTCAAAAGAAATATCTCTCTGTTGTAGCAATTTTTTGGGGGCAAGATTAACTACATAGGAACTGCTCTCTGAGAATTGAATTTAAAAAAATCTTAAAAATGCTTCAAAGTTTGAATTTCAGAGTTTGATTTTGAAGAGATGTTAAATAGAAAATGGTCTGGAGCTGAATACTGAGTTTGTCAGAAGAAGTTTTGTTGTTTCGTTAGGAGGTTAGGTGTAGGTAATGAGGGGTCTGCAGAAAGGTGGAGTCAGAGTTGACTACGGTAAAAGGGTTGAATTCAGCAGGGGGGGGGGGAATCTACCCTCTGAGTTTATAACTCTCATCGAGGTTCTATAGCGGTGATTGACTCCTTTTCAACTTATCACTTTGGGATAAGTTGATTAGGGGACCTTAAGATTTGGGAGAAGCACAGCATTTTTTTTTTTTTGCTGAAAATTTTAAAGAAATCATTTGAGTCCACTGACAGTTTTAAATTTTATTTCCGTTTGTATATGGAAAATTTTTCTGGTTGCTTATGGTAATTAGAAGCAAATTTATTACTTTGGCATAATTTTTTTCCCAGTCGCCACTTTTTGTAAGCAAAAATAATAAGTAAATTAAATTATCTTTCAAGTTGCCCCTAAAACTCAAAATTTAGCAGTTTCATTAATGGCTAATGCAACTAGCTATTGGTGTTCATTAATCTATAACACAGTGGGGTTGAGGAAAGTGCCGATCTGATAGCAAAAGATACTAAAACTTTTAGTCACCACGTGGCGAGTGGTAACCGCTAATCTTGATTCTTAATGATGGCAGGAAAGATATTTTGAACCAACATATGAGATTCCTCCCCGTATTTTTTAGCAATTATTTTTCCTTAACCTGTTACAAATGATATAATTTTGAATTCATTAAGAATACCAGTCATTTTTTTAATTTTTATTTTAACGATTTCAAAACATTTGACCTAACTGGTTGGTGAGACCTGGATGAGAGGTATTTAATGATAAAGTAAATTGTTGAAGGTTCCTTGCGATAACTCTGTTATATGTTTACTGATATCGTAATTAAATACATATTTGCAGTTTAACGATATGGGGAGTATTTTTAGTTAAAAAACATAAAATTCCAAAAGTTTTCATTAATGTTGCCAGAGCAACTTTTGTTGCTGTTAAGAAAAGGAAATATATGAATTGATATATGGATGTCATGAAATAATATTTAAAATAAATTAAATTTTTCGCCTATGGTAGCAGATTTTTATGCAGCAGTATCAGGTGACTTATATTATTGTTGTAATAATTTGTGTGTTATAAAATTACTGGTGTAAATACCAGAAGTGCCCCCCCCCCCCCCCCAAGAGCAAGGGCGCACCCCCTAAATATCGCAAAGACAGCCCCCCCCCCCCCAAATGAGAAAAATACCCATCAAAACAACCCCCTAAAACTTTTATGGCCCAGTCTGCGCTATGACCTCCCCTAGGTGGGCACCCTTGTAAATACTGTGATAGAATAAGGTTTTATTCTTTTCTTTCAGTGATGATTCCAGTGTAACATTTGGATGTTACTATCACAGATTGTCAAAACATTCCTCTAATGAAACCTATGATGCTTCTAGTCAGAATGAAACCTCATCTAAACTTCATACTTTTTTCATATGCCTCATTGGTCCTTCCAATGGAGTTATGGATTCATATCCTTTTAAAATATATTTTATTGGTATTACCATAGTACTTTTTTGATATTTTAATTTGACTTTCATATGGTGGTACATAAAGAGCCATATTTGTGCCTTTTGTACGGAATTCGTTTTGCTTATATTTAAACATTTTAATGAAGAAATGTTAGTGTATTGCAAGAAAACATTTTAAATGTCTCTTTTATTCTGCTCTTTCTCATCTCTTTTTGTCCCTGTTTTAAGCACTTTTTCTATAAACTATTTTTGAGCATAAGCGATGCTGATGCTTATGAGAAAAAAGTTTTAAAACTGCAAATGCGGCAGATACAATAAGTGCCCCCTACTATGGAAACCCCTATGTAAGTTTTGAAATTTTTGGAAGGCCAAAAAGTACTCCTCATTTGTGAGATGTATCTGATACAAAGTGAAAAAAAAAAAAAAAAAATACTGTTTTTGAAAATTTTCAAAATTTAATTGCAAGACATGGAATTTGAGTCCCTGTTCTTTTTTAGCGCATGAAATGAAACTAGAATATAGAGTGCTTGGAATTTTTGAAAGGTGTCAGTAAACCAAGTGGTACCTCGTCTGTTATGGTAGAATTCCCCATATGTATTATTTTGTTGAGACTCTGAATAACAATTTTCTGTTCATTGTTTTGATGTTTATTATTCTCAGTAAAAATGTGTTCTTTTCCTTAATGATATTTTTATATTTTGCCCAGAACTGGGCATATATTGTCAGAGCTTAATTTCCTTACTTGACCATGAGGTAAAATTTATTTTTACTACCTTTTATATACATTTTATGTATTTTTATCCTCTTTTAAAAGGCACCTATTGACAAAAGTATGTGTAGCTAAGTGAAGTACGGAATCCAAGAATGGACTTTTTCAATCAAACAGGCTTGCTATATACATTTACCATATTTTAATGATACAGTAGAGCTTTGTTTATCCAGTTTTTGCCCATATCTACTATAATCCATAGTTGGGACAAACATAACCTGACAACATTGTAAAGGCTAGACATATACTAATCATGGCATTGTAATGCTGCCAGGTTAGGTTTTCCCAAGTATGAATCAAATTTGTAGATTTTTCAAAAAAAATAAATTATATTCTTATAAATTATAAGTTAAATTATGATAGCAAGAATGTAATGGTAAGTGTAATGAATTGGCTTTTTATTTTGATTAAATGTAGAGCTCGTACATAAAAAAATATCATACAATAAATTATGGTAATCTAGCAAATATGGCATACTCAGAGCATAGTTAGTTTATTCTTATGTCTATGACTTGAGGTGTCAAAACCTGACATTACTCCAGTTTAACTGTTAATGATAAAGCTTTTGCGTCAATCGTGCTTCTTCCAAGCATCATATTTTTTTTTGAATTAGAAGGCATGGTCTCAAGGATGGATCCAGAAAGTATTCAAGGAGGGGGCAATTGATTTCATTTTCTTACCTTTTTACAAATTTCCTAACCTTCCCCTTCTAACATCATGGAAGATTGTCTCAAATTAAGTTCTTTTTTTTTGGAACTTCTATTTCTGCAAAATTCCGGGGAATGAATCCCATTCTTTCTTGACCTTTTTGTCATCGTTGTTGTATAATTGTTTATTTTTAGACTTCAATTAAAAATACAATCCCAAGAAGAATCCAACAAACCTTATTTAATAATCTCTAAGATCGTCTAAAATTTGAGCTTTTGGAATATCGGAAAGTTTCCTGTACAAAGTTCCGATCCCTATCACTGAAGTGTTATGAGATGTGCCCCAATTATGTTTTTAAGATTACAATTCAGAACAAATTTCGAGGGAGAGCCCTCTCTTTTGTAACATTAATGAAGATCGTATAAAATTATGTTTTTGAAATTTCAGTTCCTAAAATATTCCGAAGGTGAGTTCCTGTATCTCGGCTCAAGGAGGGCGATCGCTCCCAAGCCCCTCCCTTATATCCGTCCTTGCATGGTCTAATTCTTTGTTAAAATTTATTAATTTTTATACTTTTCATGTCTGATAAGCAATTCTATGTGATTTCCTTATGAAAATTGTTTTGTATTGCCATAAACGGCAAATCTGCTTTTTTGAGGATTTGTTTTGGTTAAATAGCCATACTACTCTGATGATTCAGATTGTCTTTGGTCCTAGTTTGGATAAACAAGATTGTACTGTACTTAGTAACTCATACATATATTGTTAAAATTGAACAAAATTTTAAGTTTTAATGACACAATTGTAGACATTTCAGGTAGTGTTAGGGGAAGAAATGGATACAGTGACATTCCTCCATTAATTTTTTGAAACTGAAGTTCCAAAACAGTGCAATTTTAAAAGACCTTTGATCGTGTTATGGAGAGGGGGTTTCGAAACATTCCCCCGGAATTACTACGAAATTGAATTTTTAAAACACAATTTTAAAACTCTTTCAATGGTAAAAGAAGGGAATAGGTTTGGAGACGTCCTTGGATAAATGTCTATATCTTAACTATATCATCAATAAAAAATGATGCGATGTCCCCCCCCCTCCCCCCGAAACATGCATAATTTTGTTATGTTGTAAAGGTAAACACAAAAAATCAACCCTTCCCCTTGTGAACAATTTCTGGATCCGACCATGGTATTAGTAGTAATAGAGGAACAAATAAGGTAGCTCGTAGATAGTTTGGATCAAAACTCTGAGCTATCAAGTGAGGTGTGTTGTTCAGTGCAAGCAAAAATTTAATATTACAGTATTAGTTTCGCAGAATGTGAAAATCAAAAGTATCGGAAATCCAAGTGTACTCCAATGTAATTTGAATAAATTTTCCTTTATGTTAAGTAAAAAATAAGAGTAAATTTTCATTACATTTTACTAAAAAATATAATCACATATTGTAGCATTATGTACTGTGTTGTATGTTAGGTATATTTCTATTGAAAATCTACTTTATTTGATTAAATTGCATATTGTTTTCTTTAATGTTTTTTTTTTTTTTTTTTTGGTTATTTTCAAAAATCCAAACTACCTTTGGTCCCAACTAATTTGGATTTTTGATGTTCTACAGTTCTTATAAAATTAATTTTTTTTTTTTTAGTTGTTCAAACATCAAAAATAGATAGTCATCAATTTAGATGCAATCCTAGTTTTCAGACCTTAGCTGCCCTTAACATATGACATAACCCTACAAAATGTTATGATATGTTATAATAATTGGTTCAAAGGATTCTTTGGTAGTTTTTCTTTTTCTTATGTTAGCTGCATGGCATTTAGGTAGGGCTGTGCTAAGCACAAAAGTGATATTTGCACTTTTCGTCAAAATTGAGCTAAGGTCACCAGATGATTCTCTGTCACATATTTCACCAAAATACAATGTTGTATGATTGTTTGTTAATGAGAAATATTTTGTTAAAAAATCTGAAAAAGTTGCATCTGAATCAAATACATGGAGCCGCTAAACTTTTAACGGCAATTTCTCATTTTGAACTCAGCTGCAGATACGACTTTTGCGCTTAGCACGGCAGCGTGGGGGCCTGATCAGACTGATCAGTAAGGCATATGGGCGCCCATATGCAAAATTCTAAGGGGAGCTCAGATATTTTCTCCATGATTTAGCAGGATATTTCCCCAATAGAAACGGATTTCAGGACAGATGAGAGTTATTAAAGTTTGAAATTTTTAATAACTCATTCATTAATGGCTGGAGGAGAAATGTTTTTGCATTTTTACAAAGAAAAAAGTACTAAAAGCAAGGGAGTTCCAATTTCTAAGGAGGGCTTAAGGAGCCCACACTTGTCCCTCTATATAGGCGCCCATGGTAAGGCATCAGACTTGTAACCAGAAGGTCCTGGGTTCGATCCTAGCCTTTCAAAGATCCACTATTCATTTATGGTAACAAAGTCCTCCAAATGGAAAGATAACTCTATGGGTGCTGAACCAGACATTGCTTGGCTTCTGATCTAGATCAAAAAATCAGAGCTGTTTTCAGGCTCCCATCCAACTGGTTAAACCACTAATATGAGGGACCCTGGAGTGAAAAGTGTGTAGCACTTAGGTGGTACACATGATATTTAACATTTTAAACAAGATATTTAACATGTTAATTTAACATTAACTATCTTAATGCTTAAGATTTTGGCAACTACCAAATCACCTTTATTTTTTTATTTTACAATTTTTAAAATATTGTATAAAATAATAGCATGCTGAGAATAAATAAAAAGCAACTAGTTTTATAAATTAATGTATGAAAATATTTAAAGTTTGAAATAAATTGTAATTTAATATTTTATGTATTATGCGAAATTATATTTTCTTTCAAAATTAATAACTAATCAAAAGTATTAAGCAGTTAGTTACCACTCCGAAGTCAAGGCTAAGGACTTCTGCATTCAATATACTGTAAGCCCAGTTATCCCATCCAGAACAATAATGCATAGTCAAAAATAGTTTCAGTTCTGCATTTTAATTCTTCTTTTGTTGCTGACTCATTGTTCCTTTTTGTGTAGCTAGTGATTTTTTTTTTTTTTTTTTGCCGCCTGCCTTGTCTAGTGGCCAGAGAAGTCTGACTGTGGCAGGAAGGTCTGGGTTTGAATCCCGGTTCGGGCATGGACGTACTTTCTCTCTCTCCTATCATTGTCTTTTCTTTGTGTGAATGTGTTGTTGTGCTGTGAATGGTTGCCTACCCTATAAACAGGTCCTTATAGCATATGTGTACTGTTAGAAGTCGAACTTCACACCAAATTATAATACAGTTGAAAAAGTGAAGCAGCGCACCCCAAGTTGCCAGCCTGGCTGGCACACGACAACAACAGTGATAATTTTTCCGTTTCTCTTTTCTTTAATAGGGTCAAACAGATCAAGAACAAGTGCAAGCAAAGCTTAAAAACTGGTACATTTACTGTATTGAATATATTAGTCGCTGTGTTAAAAACTTCAAAGATGATTTAGCAATAGTCCTTCAAACAGTAAGCAATATTTCCCTCTATTATAAACCTAAACGCATGCATTGAGAGCTTAAATTTTTATTTGAATGTTGAAGTTGTATTAGCTTAGTTTTTGTTTTCTGTTTTATTGACTTTAAATGCTTAACTTTTATTCATAATGCTGAATCAATAAAATGTATTGATTTATTTTATTTGAAAATTATACTATTTAACCAAGCAATGTGCTGTTTTAAAAGCTTTTATTTTCCTATTTCAGTCACTTTGGGGAAATGTAGATATCAAGTCTGACGATGAAGATCTCAAATGGGATTTAGAAAGGTTCTGTTATTAATCTGCTTTGTAAATCTTGTTTGATTGATTGAAGTAGCATTTAATAATAATTCAGTAAGAAATCCACCCATGGAGTGGCATAGGGGTTAGGAGTTCAAAGGTGCAGGCGGGTTCAAACTCGCCTGCAGTTGGTGGGTTTTCAAAATGAAAAACACTTCAGCATCCATGTTGTATGATTATGCGACATGTTAAAGATACCTTGAAAGCCTGTTTGACTTCGGCACTGTTGGCTAAATTAAATTCTTAGTGCAATTTTATATCGTGAGAGCCCAGGTGCCTCCATCTGGTGGGAAACTGGGTGTCAAAAGCCTCAATCATATGCAACAAGAGCGATGCCACATGAAAGAATTGATGCCAGCCCCTGGAGAATGTACTAGGCAGAGGTGCCCATCTGGGGGGGGGGGAGGACATGGTGCAGACTGCACCATTGAAACTTTTAGGGATGTGTGTGTTTTGTAGGGTATTTTTTTCCCTTTTTTAGGAGGGGGGGTCTTTCTGATATTTAGAGGGGTTGGTAACCCTTGCCCTTGGGGGGGGCACCCCTGGTACTAGGTCTGCAAATAGTTAAGAGCCAAAATGCAACACCATTAAAAAACAACAGTATGAAATATATTATTGTGAATGAGCATCATTAAATATACATGAAATACACCACCAGCTTAGTCATTCCAGCCGAGAACTGCAATTTCGTGTTTATTGGCACTCGTCAACCTGGCATAGGAAGTGACTGAGGTGGAGGTGGAAAACCTCATAAGGAAGCTGAGAGTGTCATATAAACTGGTAACTTATATAGAATTAGCACTGACCAGACGAGTGACCGAAGCAATGGTTCAGTTCAACTCGAAGATTGAAGGCAAGACATGGTATTTTCATTAAGTTACCACCCTATAGCCACGACAGAAATACACAAATGCACCGCCATCTCAGTCATTTCAGCCAAGGACTGCAGTTTTGTGCTTATTAGCACTCATCAGCCCGGCATAATTGAGTGCTAATAAGCACAAAACTGCAGTCCTGAGCTGGCAGTGTATTTCATGTATTTCTGCCTTAGCCATGGCTATAAGGTGGTAACTTACTGAAAATCATTAAATGTGTTAGTTTTTGAACCTGAAAACTTAATTTGTTCCAATATTACAAAAATTTTCACTTTAGTTTTCATTACAAATCATTTATGTTATAGTGGATTTTACAAAATTTATCCGGAACAGGCCTTTATCTTATCCTTAATTTTTTTCAGAGGGGCAAAGGGTGTATCATCATGTCAAAATGTATTGGAAAAAAAAAAACACACCCTTTTTGTGTGAAAATATTTTTTTTTCAAAGCCAGAGGTGCAGTTTATCCCCCGCCCCTACCCGCTCCAAAATGATGGGCCTGGTTCAAAAGAATTGAACTAAACTGGTTTTTCTTCTCTTATTCATTGAATTCTTAAAATAAAATATTGCTTTTATTGGTTGCATGTGTGGATTAAAAAACAATATATAAGTATAACAAATCTTTGAATAATAATAGAAAGATTAAAATCAAGTTTTTAAAGATTTTGTCTATCTTTTAATTACAGCAGTTAAAATTGTTTAATTGCTGAATAACTTCATTTTCTTTCCTTAACTTTTATTGTTTTTACCAGTTAGTACTATTTTTTTTACAAAACAATTACTTTAAGTTTTTATTCCATAAATGCTTTTCACTTAAAAAAATATATATTTTTTTAGGTTAGTACAGGTATGTTCTTTGATGCCTAAAAGTACAAATATGCTCAAGGACTTTTCTTGTTTAGACTTCTGTTTTAAAATTGAAGTTAATAATGGCAAGATTTTAATGGACAAAACTGTAGGTGAGTATCATTAATCATTTTGGGAAATGCTTTCATTAAAGATTTTCTAGGTATTCAAAATTCTTCATCTGCATGTTGAAGATTTTGAACCATGGGCAAGTGAAAATTTTAGAAATTACTAAAGAAGAGTCCCAGATACCCTTTTTGTATAGGAATATTATTATAACCTTCCCCCATCTGATCTGTTTGGTCAGATTTTAATAGAGACCTCCAGAACGGTAAATTGGATTCCTCTTTAGATGTAAGGCAGTTTCACTCTGTGCTCTTCCTTAATGATTAAATGTTATCTTCATGTAATAATACTAATCTTAAACCAATGTAAAATATTAGTGGAAAAAAAATTGGGACAAAATAAGTACACGAAAGACATTACTGTGGAGTCTTGTTTTATGAAGAGGATGTTTTCCATGACCCTTTGTGTAAGTGAAAAATTTTCCTTGTGAAATGGGATATATAGTGAAACCTGTGTATAACAATACTGTCTATAACAATAACCTGTCTATAACATTTTTTTTTTTTGGCCCCAGTAAAATGTCAGCATGAATAATCAAACTGTCTATAACGATAACCTGTCTATTACGATATTCTTTACAGGTCCCAACAGTATCGTTGTAGAGAGATTTTACTGTATATGACCTTTTCAAGAAGATGTACAATTATTTTTGACAATTATAACACCCCTCAAACTGTTTTTAAACCAATCCCTAACTTTTTAATTACCATTTCCCTCTAATGGCGTATCCAGCTCATAATGGAGAGGGAGGCAAGGCCGTAATTTGGGCTTCCATTTAGGCTCTGGATTTTAAAAATTTTGTAATTATGCATTTATATCTATTATTTTGTTGTTTCTCCTGATGAAATGCATTAAGTATATAATACCCTTTCCCCACTAGAGATGAGACGGTCTCGGCCCGCGCCCGAAGCAGGCTCGGGATCTAGAAAGGAAAATAGTTTTCGGGCTCTGGGGGGCTCGAACTCGAGCAAAGATATTCAATCGTCAATCTCCAAACAAATTCACAGGAAACAAACATTTTCCTACTGTGCGAAAATGAAAGGAACATTTAAATCAGTTCAATCATCCTGAAAATTTACACCTTTCCCCCTCCATCAAAAAAAAACGCTTATTTATAGTGTTTTTTTGCGATTAACTATTGCAGTATATCATAGAGTAATGCATTTGGAGTGGAGCATTTTGATAAAATTTAGTAACTTCTGCTAATGAACAACATTTGACTTAACATATTTCATTAACAGAGAGATCATATCAGACTGTAGAAGGCTCATTTTTTGATACAAGAAAGTTTCTTTCGGGCTCGGGCGGGCTCGAGCTCTCAAAAATGAGCCTGAACTGATCTCTATTCCCCACCCTCCGAAAAATTCTGAAATGACTTTCCTGGGGGAAAACGTTTTTCTAAATTTAAACATTTTCATGGTGTATGGGGAAAAGGCAGTGTGTGATGATGCAATTTTGTAAAAGAAAGAAAAAATTTTTTAAAAAAGGGAAGGGTTTTTGTCACTGTATTACTTTGTGTTGATTTTGTATCGTTGCGAGAGTAACCCAACTAAACACCAATAACTTTCTTTTTTCAAGGAACTAACAAAGAAGAAATATACTTCCATAATCAAGCACAAAGTTACTGGAGTCAAACTCATTGATAAGTTTAGAAACTGAAGCAACAATCCATTAATCAATTTTTTTAAATATTTTTTTCCTCATTAAGTTTTATATTTAATATTTTATGTTTTAGAAGGGGGCAGGAAGCTCACCTCTCTTTCCTCCTTTGGATATGCCCATTTCCCTCAGAAAGTAATGAATAAGTACTGTATTCAAAAGAATGCAGTTTTGATCAACACAATACTATACAGTGTACAGCAAATAAATGAAAAGAAAGAATCAGTAAAAGAGCATGACATAAAATAATTTATGAATGGCAAATTTGAAGGGACCGATGTAGTAAGAGCTATAAAAAACTTCACGTATTAGGTGGCTAGGCCATCTGTATAGATACACTGATACTTTCCCTGCCACAAGAGTGACTTTCTCTAGTATTGAAGGGACTAGACGTAGAGGATGACCACCTGCACAATGGTTGGACGATGTTGAAAAAGACCTCAAGCTAATGGGAGTCAACCGATTTAGAACCCCTATAACTGGAGAGGCCGACTCATCCTTCATGTTGGAGCAAGCGCACAACAGGGAAAGCTACCTTTATTGGCAACCATTCGCCAAACAGGAAATTTTTGTGTCATGTTCACACATTGTGCGTACGTTCGAAGACAAAATTGCTTACAGGGTTTGCTTGACTGTTGTTTTCTGAAGGCAAAAATAATTTAATTACTTAATTTATGCTAGTAAATGTGCCCATTTTAAACTAGTATACGTCTCGGACATTGAATACGGTCGAAACGGCAAATGAATGAATTTCAACGATAAAAAAGGATAAATTATAAAATCATTTCAATTTTCAGTAAGTTACCACCCTATAGCCAGGGCTAAGGCATAAATACATAAAATACACTGCCAGTTCAGTCATTCCATCAGAGGACAGCAGTTTCATGCTTATTAGCACTCATCAGCCCGGAATAGGAGGCGACTGAGCTGGAGGTGGATAACCTCTTAAGGGAACCAAGATAGCCACACAAACTGGTAGCTAATGTAAAATTAGCACTGACCAGACAAGTGACCAATACAATGGTTCGGTTCTACTCGAAGATTGAAGGTTGATCGAAATGCGAAAGGAACACCCAGCAGCAATGCTATCACTGCAAAGCACTGGATCAAGTTTGCTCCAAAATGGCAGATATGTGGGCTCCTCCACTATAGGGGCCTTAAACCGATGGAAGGCTGTGGTGACTAATAGGGTCAGCTAATGGAGGATAGGCGAGTCAGCCTTAGCCCGCAAAAGGCTGTTGTGCTTCTGAAGAAGAAATTAATTTATGTACAGTATGCAGTAATAATACAGTTTATCAAGTTTGTAATAATATTGTGCTGTAAAGTAACAATAATTATAACTGAAAGTTTAAGTTGATGTTTGAAGTTATGCAGCTGATCTGATTGTAGTTAGTGTTATGGCTGTGCCTGCTCATCAAGAATTGGAAGAGAAAATAGCAGCTAGTTGAACTACTGCTTTTTGGTGGAGATTTTCTTGGTGCATCAGACTTATATATCATGGAGGATGTTATTTTTGGTTGCCAAAGTTTTTTTGGGGATGAAAGTAGTCAAATCAGAAAGCCGAAATTTACCCTCCAAAATTCTCATCTTGCGGAAGAAGAGTTCTCAGTAACTCTGAGATGCTTAGATGTGGAAAACCGGCATGGTTTCCATATTGCGTAAAAAAGATTGCGTTGTAGTGTGACTCCACTGTATTTGAAAATTAGTAACAAGTAGTGGAAGAATTCTTATTCAGCTCAGATAAAAATTAAGACTTAAAACATAAATATGTTTCATACTTTCATAAAAAAATAGAGCAAGTTGTGTGCATTTTAAAACATAAAATGAGTGTTTACAGTCTTATTTATAGCACTGCCTATAAGTGATTCAGCCATTGTTAGCTAACATATTACAAAGTGTTTTCTCAAGATAAGTTTTAAAAGATTCATTGTATTTATAAATGTTTTATAACTGCCACTTTATTTCATCAAAGTTCTTAAAAGAGTCCTTTCCTTGTAATTTTTTACATACAGATTTTTCTGTTTAACAGTCACTAATGCTTAAAGTAGTTCCTGTATATTTATTTTTTCTTTTCAAAGCATTAATTCTCTTCTTTTTTTCCCCAGAAATTTTTCCTTATTGCCTTCGTTGGTTAGAGAAATTGAAAGCTTGTCTTCCTAATGACCATGTTCATCTCCACAGTATATTAGAAGGCTTTAGACTCAGCGTAAGTATTTTTGCATTTTTCAAGGTATTCTAAGGTTCAATTAACATTTTAAAGGTAAATGAATCTGTATCAGGAAGTGATAAACAATGGTGACGGTGCATTCCCATAAATATTCGTATGCATTAATGCTGTTATGCTATATTACAAGCATACTTAATTTCATTTTTAATCTTAACTATATTAGTGGATGCAACTTGAATAAATATAAACAATGCAGGAAGTTTCTTTACTGAAGTTCTGCAATGTGATTTAGTAATTTTTTTTTTTTACTACATGCTTTTTTCAAACAAGGGACTCGTAGGAGTCGGTCTGATACTCTGGTTTTACACTAAAAAATAAGTGAAAATATTGTAAAACAAGCCCTTAAGAAAAAAGATTGTTTTAGATGTTTTTTTAAACATTTTATGCGAGAATACCCCCACCCCCGTTCCAAGTGTTCCTTCTTCCTGCAAATGTTCTTTTTTTAAAAAAACTTTTCACCGCTTTAGCCCCTTGGATGAATGTTAATGGTTAATGTAGTGATCCCTTACCCTTAAAATAAAAAGAATGACTATGAAACCGTCCAAAACTGAAAAACATTGAAAGCTCTCACAGCCTTGGTCAGTGTTTCATGTTGCAACTGCTCTTGAAAATGGCTAAGTCCACCTAGTTTTATTCATCAAATTAATCCATCTGGTTGAAAAGATTAGAAACGTTTTACAAGACTTGAATGAGTTAAATTATTGTTAAATGGGAGAAAAACAGTCAAAATACATGTTCACCTCTTTAAACGAACAAGGAAGAGTATGTGAAGCAACTGTGTAATTTATTGGGAATTTTTAATTTTTAATGCTCTTAAACTCGATACTGATGCTGAACTTTCTTTCAGGCCATTCAAGATATAAATACTCTGAAAAGGTTATTGCAAAAAGCCAAAGCAGATCACTATTCTTTGTACAAGTCAGTATTTTTCTTTATATTCATTTTGAACAATACAATGCTGTGTAGGTTTTTGTACTTATTCTTTCTGATTTGATAAAGTACAATTTTCTAGTAGAAAAATTGCTTATATGTTATGTAAGTCAATTGTTTGTTACAAATATGGGAAACACATTTTTTTTTCTTTTTTGTTCCATTTAAAATCCTTTACTCTTATAACTTTGTGTTCCTTATGTTTCAAAATATATAAACATTTTAAAGCCTTTGCCTTTCAAAGTACAAAATATTGCCACTTTTCCTTAAAAAATTAAATTTCATCAGTGTTTACTTTCAGAAGCTATATTTTTTAATTGTTCTCTTTTATTGTTTCATTTAACCCCTTCAGACCTGGTGTCCGATATACTGGACATACACTTTAAACTGCTGCTAATCATTTAATAATTGATTTAATTAGTTGATTTTTTTTGTAGTTGACTCTTTAGTTTCTACTTGTTATAATCTGTGAAATAATTTTCCGTTTTGGGATTGACAACACTGACATATAAGGATTGAGAGATAGCCACTCTCTATCTATTTTTCCAACCATGGATTTTCATCTGAAAAGAGAGATTTTTTTCCCCTGATTTTTTAAAAAATATATAATCTTTAATTAATCGTTTCAAACGCTTTCATTATGTTTTATAATTGTTTGTAGAACATTTTATAATGAACTTTGTTCGGTATTTTATTGTTTTTGTATATGAAATATTGATTTCAAAAACATAAGTCTGGAATATTGGACATGCCATAACTCTTTTAACTTTTGTCCTACAAACTTAAAATTTTGTCTATAAGATACCCTTTACCATAGTACACTGTGTACCAAATATCAACATTTTTGGTCCAATATTTCATAATTTCGACTGAAGGGGTTAAAAACCAATTTCGTTCATTTCATTTTTTTCTTTAAATCTTCAAAATGGTTTTCTTCTTAAAAAATCTCTTGAAATGTGTATTTACAGGGTTGCCAACTGCTCCACATTTTGCGGAGTTGCTCTGCAAAAATAGTGAAACTCCGCAGCTCTGCAAAGAAGTTATTTTGCTCCGTATTTCTTGTTTGATCTTTATTCTGACCAGGCTTACCAAAGATTTTAGTAAAATAAAATTTATTTTTATTATAAATTGCTAGTTTATTAGGCATGTAAATATGAAAATTAAACCCTTATACTCAAAGCATGACATCGTCTCCTCATAGCAACAGTACGATATCTAATCCCAGAAATAACACCAAGATATCTTACTGTTGCTCTGAAGCGACGACATAGTGTTTAAAGTGCATGACAAAGTTATAGGGTTTTAAAGTGGTTAAGGGGTGTTATTAATTTAAAAGAAATTATTATTATTAATGTTATTTTTTTGCTAGTGCTTAAAATGATTATCAAAGCTCAAAAACAGCTTTAGATAAGAGGTTTAATTTTTTTAAATTGATTTTTATACAAAATACCGAGCTGCTCCAAAAATATTCAAAAGGTTCCTCAAATTGTTTCTCCAAGGTTGGCAACCCTGTATTTACAATGAATGATATCTCCCATGTTTTTTTTAGTGTAGGAATCCATCCATTGTCAAAGATTTGGAATACAAATCGTAAATGCAAAAACCCTTTCACTCTGAACTAGAATTTTTTAACAACAGCTTACAAATTCTCCAAGGGTTCAGTCTTTGACTTAAAATAGGTACAATGGTCGAACAAAAAGACTTCTATATATTAAACTAGCTGACCCGGCGAACTTTGTTCCGCCTTAATGGCAATAAATAAGCAGATTGTGTTTTTTTTTTTTTTTTGGAAAAAATACAAAAAAAAAATTAAATAACTACATTAATCATTCATTATTATTTCTGTATTTTAGTACATAGGTTGCTCTTCACTTAAGTACCTTGTGATACACGACATTTTTTGTTTTATTATCAGGCGCAAAAACAAACAACGCAGATGGTCTTCCGACCCGTGAACATGCCACGTATAATTGACCATGTGAAAAACATGAATGTTCTAGATTTAAACCACAAACTTTTAAGGATTGGCCTTGTGATTTGTTGATGGTCATGGCAAATGCAAGACGTATCGGAAATTGAAGTCTTTTAAATTCAAACGGCATATCGGTTGGGATCATCGGGATCCTCGGAATGAGAACTTCCTCACCTTTGAATTTTCCTATCGTTATCGTAGCGTAAATTACATTGTTCATCAATTTACTAACCACCAAACGCGTACCGTTGCACAGTTTTGGTTGGTTTATGTTTCGAAGCATGATTACTACGGAGCCAACCTTTAGGCGTAAATTGTGCGGTGGTAAGCCAGGCACGTCCAAAGAGTTTAAAAATTCAATTGGATAGTTGGTGGCTTCATCTTCATTTGTGACGCAGTCAATAGATTTGAATGAATGCATTGTTCCAATGATCTTATTTTGAATTATGTAGTTCAGGTCATCTACATCTTTATTCTTAGCCGCTAAAATTGCTCGCTCACTCAACCATTCATTATTTTTGTAGTTAGAAATAATATTTGGAAATACATTGTTGATAAGTTCGTCTTTTGATGAGACAAAATTACAGAAATTATTTGGAAATGATATTAATCCGCTCGATTCATCGACAGGTACTTGACCATTACCGATAGTCAGCAATTGCTCCGAGAAATCTTCAGCAGATGTATCATTAAGCAATGTAACTCTCATGTTTGTTGTCAGCTGCAGTTTCTTCACATAGTGCCATAGATTTGACGATTTGAGGCAAGCGTTTATTTCATCGGCAGCCGTAGATCTTGGAATTACTGGCAGTATTTGGCGGAAATCGCCAGACAGTAAAATCATTGCTCCTCCAAAACATCTCGAGTCATTGCGTAAATCTTTTAATGTTCGGTTAAGTGCTTCTAATGCACGTTTATGCGCCATTGTGCATTCGTCCCAGATGATGATTTTCGATGCCGCTAAAACTTTGGCCATTGCTGAGTGTTTTGCAATATTACATGTTGGTTCTTCAATAGTTTGAAGATTTAACGGTAATTTGAATGCTGAATGAGCCGTACGGCATCCTTCTAACAATGTGGCTGCTATTCCAGAAGAAGCAACTGCAACCGCTATGTTGGATCTCGCCCGAACAGTTGCTAAAACTAATGACATAAGGAATGTCTTGCCAGTTCCACCAGGGGCATCTAGGAAATATAAACCACCATTTTCATCAGCGATTGCCTTCATTAAAGTATCATAAACTTCCTTTTGTTGGTAATTCAACAGGTGTACATTCCTTTGAACTACTAAATCTAATTCCTGGTGATCATATTTACGTTCCCGTTCCAATTCTCGATTAAATGCGTCATTCATTTCACGATTTGGCGCTGGCATTCCTAACCTGATTAATAAATTACCGCACATGAGGTAACACATATCTTCGATCAAGAGTAAAGCACGATTATGTATCTCCTCATTCATCTCAATATCGTGATTTCTGGAACTGACACGACTTTGATGTAAAATATCTTCTGACATACTATCCTTGTATTTGTGCCACAGGTTACATGGGTTTGATGGAAAACATGTCGAAATTATGATAGCGAATAATGTGCGTATCTGACTTGGAGATGCAGAGATAATGGCTTCAGCGATTGTCGTATCCCAATGGGTATCGTTTTCTAATAAGTTCAATTCTTCACATGCAGCACGATATGTTGGGAATATTACACCATTAACAGTTCGTAGTGTCTCAAATGAAGTTGGCCCACGCACATTTACCAGCAACAACCGCAAATAGAAACATTCATCATTCTTTGGATGAACTGTATACATACGACCAAGAGCATCAGTAGAACGCACATCTGGATACCCAGGAACCGCATCACCTTGCTTCCGTCTTTGAAAATTCTTGGATGAAGCATTCCAAGTATAATAACGTGGCATCTCCGAGTAAAGCAAAGTTCGTGCAAACTGATCGCTTTGGCAGATTGCAAAAAAACTGGTCAATGTAGTTGCTGGAGGTGTTTCAGCACGTTGCGTAGCATTCGAAGCCGTGAAATATACTCGTTGACCATTCTCCAGATGCACCGCCAAATGTATAACAGTAGGATGACGTTCGTGAATTGGAAATGCGAATATACACCAAATCGCTTCATTACAGTTCACATAACGACCAACTTGATAGCGTGAAATTTCATCGTTGGTATTTGAGGATTGCAATCCAAAAACCGCCATATCACTGCCTTTCGTGACATATTTGCAAATATATTTTATTGACTTAACTGAATTGCAGTATTCAACGTTGCAATGTGTCTTGAACGTTTTAGAAATAAGTGGCGAATATGGAACAATCCAACTGTTGTCGACAACGAAATCCATTCTTTTCACTTTCGTTGTGACAGTTCAACCGTTGTCATCTGGTGATCGACGCCGATACAGTGGATACCCATCGTTGCCAGTGACAGTCTCCGCCGTTAATTTCCGTGGATATCGTTTAGAGCACTTTCCATCGACCATGCAAGGTGATTGGGGATTGATGGCACCACACGGCCCATGAATCATATTAGTAGTAACAACATCATGTAGGTCTGGATCGACTTCATGATCAGGAATCTCGGCACATATGATATCATCTATTTGGTCAGGCTGAATTCTTTCCACTAACCAAATAAGAATGTGTGCGTGCGGCAGGCCTCGCTTTTGCCATTCGATTGAATACATCCAGCATCGAGTATCTCCAAAGACGCGTTGTTTAACAATCAAGTTCATCAGGGACCGAATTTTTTGCCTGAATATACGTGCTGTGATGTCGTGTCTATCATTTGATGTTTGTCCGGGAAGCAGCAATTGAGTAATTTCTATCCATTTTGGATTACAGGTAAAAGTAATAAAGAGATCTGGCCGGCCGTAATGACGAACATATGTCATTGCATCTTGTGCATATTCATGCATATGACGTGGGCTACCAATGTACGTCGCCGGCAGAATAGTTAATCGACCCATATTAGCTGCATTTCCTTTAGTACTAACTGCATCACTTAAATGGACGTACTCCTCAGAACGCAGTTTGGCTTGGTTCAACCTAATAAATGTTAAACGTTCCGTTTCTATTTTTACATACATGTCAACGCAATACTGCTGAAACAATCGACGAAACCGCAGCAAATAGTTGTCAGCATTTTGACGAATCATCAAACGATATGCATAATAATTCATTGAGCTAACTTTCTTTGTAGTTTCTTCACCTGAAATTCAAAATTTGATAATTAACCATTTCAAAGACAAATAATACAGACATTAACCATTATTAAGATACTAATACTTTACCATTCAATGGATTTATCATTTTAATATTAAAATAATATCCATCTTCTCCTTGCCAAAACATCAGTGGGTATTGCAATGCGTCATATGATCGATGAGTTTCAGATATTTGTTGCAGTTTCCCAGTATCGCGACGTGTAAGCACAATATCGCGTTTTTCCAATTGTTCACCAACAATCAGGATGGCAACTTCGTCTACTGTTGGAGCATTAAATGTGCGTTCGTGTGTTCCAGATGGTCGTTTATCTGCTTTGATGACAACTTTATAGTCATCATTTGGCATTTGCTCTAAAGCACTCTTAAACAACCTGACCAACGCATGATGTTCATGAAGCAGACACTGCAAGTCTTGAATAATTGCTCGCTTCATTCCTGCATTGATCCCTAGGCGTCGATCAAGTTGTTCTTCCATGTTGCCCATGAAATATATTTGTAAAAATTTATTCTGTGTATCTTCGAAAGGTAGTAATGATCCAATTCGATGGTGAATCTGTCCTTGTATCTACAAAATAAAAACCAGACAGTATTAACTGGGTTATAAACACTTTTTCTGTGGGAGAGTAGAGTTCAGTATTAGCAAATATAATACATACCAATAGATAAAGTAAGTTATTCTTTAACTACATTCTATGTAAGTACAAAAATAAATACCTTAAATGTCGGATTAAATCCTCCTTCTTCGATAATGTCTGCCCCAAATGACGTCATTTGGAAACAACTATTGTATTTTCGAGTATTTGCAAGAAAGTGGCGTGATTCTTGTGTTTCGCCACAAAGCAATGAATACAATGGCTCATGTGGCGGAGTCAACACTGGCAATTTCACTTTACCATTAAGGCAGCATAATCCAGGCGTTTCTCTGGAAAACTTTAATGCACCACAATACTCGCAAACAACGTCCATTTGCCCAATGCAAACGCTAGGATGCAAGCTATAATCATTGCTGCAATCGTATCAAAACGCTGCTCGATTCAAATCAGCTAAATATCTTGTTCTGCGTCGCAAATTATCTATTTGTTGCCTTCTGTTGTTCGCTCGACGATTCTGCATTGCCAACCGAGCTGTTTCACGGGCTGCTTCACTTTGCTCTCGTGATTGAGAAGCACGAAGTCGAGCCATACTATCTCGGCGCTGTTCACGTGCAATTTCTTGTTCTTCTTCAGTCCTTTCATTTGCAGTATTTTGTATTCTTCTTGCATTACGGCTTTGTCGGGAAAGATTCGATCGTCTTGGTCGCGGCATTATTAATTAAACTTCACTTCACTTCAATCCACTTGTTAATTATTTATTTAATAGAAATAGTTTTAATATTGATTTCTTACAAATATCAAATTGTCATCCATACGTCAATCTACAAAATAAAAACCAGACAGTGTTAACTGGGTTATAAACACTTTTTCTGTGGGAGAGTAAAGTTCAGTATTAGCAAATATAATACATACCAATAGATAAAGTAAGTTATTCTTTAACTACATTCTATGTAAGTACAAAAATAAATACCTTAAATGTCGGATTAAATCCTCCTTCTTCGATAATGTCTGCCCCAAAGCAATGAATACAATGGCTCATGTGGCGGAGTCAACACTGGCAATTTCACTTTACCATTAAGGCAGCATAATCCAGGCGTTTCTCCGGAAAACTTTAATGCACCACAATACTCGCAAACAACGTCCATTTGCCCAATGCAAACGCTAGGATGCAAGCTGTAATCATTGCTGCAATCGTATCGAAACGCTGCTCGATTCAAATCAGCTAAATATCTTGTTCTGCGTCGCAAATTATCTATTTGTTGCCTTCTGTTGTTCGTTCGACGATTCTGCATTGCCAACCGAGCTGTTTTACGGGCTGCTTCACTTTGCTCTCGTGATTGAGAAGCACGAAGTCGAGCCATACTATCGCGGCGCTGTTCACGTGCAATTTCTTGTTCTTCTTCAGTCCTTTCATTTGCAGTATTTTGTATTCTTCTTGCATTACGGCTTTGTCGGGAAAGATTCGATCGTCTTGGTCGCGGCATTATTAATTAAACTTCACTTCACTTCAATCCACTTGTTAATTATTTATTTAATAGAAATAGTTTTAATATTGATTTCTTACAAATATCAAATTGTCATCCATACGTCAATACATAGCTGTCATTTTACGTCAATTACATAGCTGTCATTTGCGTTTTGTTATTCCAAGTCTGATTCTTTTTTGTTATACCACGTTTTATAGTGACTGACGTTTCATGTCAAGTCACACGGGAACGCTGTAGAACGGGATAAAAAGTATCCTATGTCCATCTCCTGGCTCTAAGCTACCTCCCTACCAATTTTCAGCCGAATCTGTTCTGCCGTTCTTGAGTTATAAGTGGTGTAACTAACACGACTTTCTTTTATATATATAGATTATTATTGGACGTTCAAACTATCCATGGTAGAACTTATATATATTTTTCTATTCTAAGTTTTTGTGTTTGTATTTTGTTTTATGGTAAATTATTCTTAGAAAGTTCTGAACACTTATTCAAATGTAAAATTAAGGAATAATTCTCACATTTTTAACAAGGATGAGCATTTTCAGAATTTTGTCTGAATTTTTAAAAACACTTTGAGAGAATTTTTGACTTGTAGTTAGTCAAAAAAGTTTACACTCTTCCCTGGTTCTTCCCTTTTTGTAAACATAAAATTGCACCAAGCAAGGTTGAGCTAACGTTGAACTCAAAATTTCACCGATCCTGACGGTTTTTTTTTTTTGGAAAATAATCGTCCGTCAGCATTTTGTTTGTTTACAGAATAAGAGGATCAATCAGAGTTTTGTTGTAATAAAATTATTTCAACAAACATTTATATATACTTTCAGAAATATTTTGCACCAATTTATTATATTTTTTAAAAGTATATCTGAATAACTTATAGTTTTAGAAAGGCTAAGATTTCACTAGTGAGATAAATAATAAATAAGATAATAAAATAATAAGTACGATTTCACTTTTTTTTTGAAAAGTTTTAAATAAAAGTATATTCAGACTTTTTGTCAGATTACACCCTTATACCTGTTTAAAATTTCTTTTTTAAGTTATTTCATTCATGAAATAATTGAAACATGTTTGTTAGTACTTTCTATTGTCAGCTCCCATGCAGAAAACCAAACTTTCTAAAACATTAAGGAAATGATATACTAGTGGTACCCACATGGCTTTGCCCATAGTAGAAAATTAAAAGGTCATTTGGTTCACCTGTATATTTACAAATAATGGATGATGAATTTCTCGCCAATTTGCTATATTCATTTGCTTGCCCGTGTTACGGTTTCACGTTATGATAATTCCGTAATTTATTCGTCCAAGTTGTGATAATTTGCTCGGTAAAATTTTCTTAAAATTGGAATATAAAAAGAAAAAAATCGAATTTTCAAAAAATTGCAAGCTAAAACCCCCATGCTACAAACTAACTTTGTGCCAAATATCATGAAAAATCGGCCGAACGGTCTAGGCACTATGTGTGTCCCAGAGAGACAGAGATCCAGACAGATTTTCAGCTTTATTATTAGCAAAGATAAAGAAGGGACCATCATAAAACTGATGTCATACTTTGAGGGGGGTTCATTGTGACAGTTTGGGACAAGGAGGGAAGGGGGTACAAGTAGTGCAACATCACACACATTTTATAACAATATGCTTATAAAAAAAAGTATGACATGCAATGGGAGGAGGTAAATTTGTTAAAAAAAAGTGACATCATTTATGGACAGCCTCTCAAAGGTTTTTCAATATGGCAATCATTTATCCAAAAAATAATAAGAAGATAATGGTGCTCTCGCCTAAAATTCTAATGAGTACTTTTGCTTAAAAGTGGCCACCTACCTGGACCCAAGGTCCTGTTACTGACTGTCCCTTTTGTTTCTGTATTTTAAAGCAATGACTTTTTAACCTTGACGTTTTTGTTTCGTTTCTTTTCTCCTCAGAGCTTTTCAGTTTCTTCAAGCAAGTGGGTGTGAAGATATTTTGCTTTTCCATGTCAAACATGAAGCAAACGTAACTAATGATGAAGAAGCTCTCGAAATTATTTCATGCCTTCAAGAATGCCTCCGAAACAAAAAGGCGTCATCTGTGTAAAGCTAATAGAGTTATATTTTTTTATATTGTAAACATTGTTCATATTTAGGCATTTAATTTATTATATGAGTAAAAAAAACTTTTTTACTAAAGAAAGTGCTTGTGTATGTTTTTCATTTTTTTCCCTTTTTTTTCCTGTTCTAGAAGAAAGTTCAAAAGTTTTGCTACAAAACCTTTTGTTGTGCTCATAGCTCATACCCTCACAAGTGATTTAGAATTTTATACTATAAATTAATGAGATTTTTAATACGTCTGCGAAATTAAAAGCGTTATATGCAAGGGCGGGTCCAGGCTCCGGTTAAGGGGGGGGTCACCAAACGTGTACCCACAAACAACGGTATCTCAAGCGCGGATCCAATGGGGGGGGGGGTCATGAACCCCCCCCCCCCCAGCCAGACCAAACATTACACAACAGGGCCTTTTTCATCTTCCTGTTACTGAAATTTTCGAAGGAGAAATTGAGTACCACCCAGTTTGCGAACAAATTAAAATTATATCCAAGCACAAAAATATGGGGGGGGGGGGCAAGTGTGGGTCAAGGGGGAGGTCATGGGATTATGACACCCCCCCCCCTAGCTAGACCAAACATAACCCAACAGAGCCTTTTTAATCTTCCAGTTACAGATTTTTTCGAAAGAGAAATTGAGGATCATCCACTTTATGAACAAATTTAAATTATATTCAAGTGCAAAATTAAGGGGTGGAGGGGCAAGTGTGGATCCAAAGCGGGGGGGGGGGGGAGGTCATGGAGATCATGAGCCTACTCCCCTTAACCAAACCAAACATTACCCATCAGATCCTTTTTATTCTTCCAGTTACAGATTTTTTTCGAAGGAGAAATTGAGGATCACCCAATTTGTGTACAAATTTAAATAATATCCAAGCACAAAAATAGGGGGTGAGGGAAGCGTTTTTGTATTTAAATTAGAAAGATTTTCGTGCTGAGAGCTCTGACTTTAAGCAGTTTGAAGCAGCATATTGCAGTTATATATAGACTGCAATGCATATCTCAACACAAAATACCTGGTACCTCTAAAAAACAAGACAATGTAGAGGCTTTGCTTTAAAAAAAAAAAAGAGAGGGTGGGATAGGGGTTAAAGTAATTTTTGTTGGATATTTATAAACAAATTCGGGCAAATAGGTTTTTTTTTAAAACCTGGAATTACTTCTTGGATTTTTTTTTTAATTATTTTTTTTAAAAGTGGAATATATATATATAAACCTCTATTGCGGTTACATCTATATTTGCTCATAAGCAATTAATATTCGCAAAAGAGTTGTTTTGCGGAAAATAAATTTCTTTAAGTGTGCGTAAAACAGTGAAACCTCGCTTAACGTACACCCCTCATTTCGGAGAGTTTTTTTTTTATTTCCTCCATTTTCTAGGATTAAAACATTAAATTTCCCTTTATTAAAGTGGAGACTCTCAAACTCGGTCACGGATACAACTTTTCTTGCAAAAAGGATTTTTACTCTCATTGAAACGGACACTCTTCGACAATTTTGGCGAAATGTGGTTAGTTTTCAATCTTAAAGCATTTTTGCCGCAAACTCTGCTAGCAGGTACTAATAACGAAGTTTTACACAAAGTGGGGGATTTTTATAAAGGACTTTTGCCAGTTCATACATCATCGCTGCAAGTTGAATATCAACTGTGGGTCGCGAAGTGGACACGGGAAAAGAATCAAAATCCAGTTAAAGATTTCCCTCCATGTATCATAAAACTTATCGAAGAATGTGACAAGGACATGTATCCTGGAATAAATTGTCGTCTTCGACTTAAAACTACACTTGCCACAAGTGAGCGAACCTTCTCGACATTGCGGCGTTTAAAAACCTGGTTAAGAGCCTCAATGTGTGAGGAACGCCTTGTGGGACTTCCTCTCTTAAATATCCACAGAGACATTGATGTAAACATTGACCACATAATCACTAGATTCGCAAAGAAGTCGAAAAGAAATTAAACTTTGTCTTGTGAGAAAATATGTGGAAGAAAACCGTTCAGAAATACTAAAATAATGTTTGGAGGGAACCCGGAAAATTGAAAAGCGCTCACCTTCACCAATGTTATTTTTCATAAAGTTTTCATGAATTTATTTTCAAATGTTTTTTAGGATCCCTTAAGGTTAATTAAACTACTTTTTAATGCATAAATATTACACACTTTTGATGTGGAGGTAAAATGTGTTTAATATTTCAAGCCAATTTAGTAGGGGAATGTGGGGCGAAGTGAAATAGCAGGGCAAAGTGAAATGGTGAAATATCTACTCCGTTTTTAGCGCTACTTAACTACTAGTAATATTTTAAGTATGTAGTAAGATGTGTCATGTGTAGTCTATTCCAGTCAAGAAAAAATTACCTCCGAAAATCTAATCGTATGTTAATACAAGCAATTTTTAAAAAATGATACTCAAATTGTAATATTTTGTTGTAACTCAAAAATTATTTTGATATTATCGAATGATGAATTGGGACCTTCTAATATTCGGTGCAGTATTTATTTAGTTAATATTTAGTTTACTTGTGTTTTTAATATTTCTCACAATTAGTCAAAGTCACTCATTCAATCATCTAATAAATCACCCGCGTTTTATTTACTTAATAATTTGATCAAAAATATTTTTCACAATGGAATAGAACATATTTCATTCGAAAAATATTTCAATTTTCTCTTTGCCCCATGGAAAAAAAGTGAACATTTTCCACCTTTTTATTTGAAAAAACAATTTTACTATAAAAAATAAGGTTTCAATGCAAGTTTTGTTATAAAATACAATGCTTTTTCTTTATATACTGTAATTTTCAAAACAAATTTCCAATTTGTTCATTTTGAAAAAGCTCAGTCATGTTAACTATTTCACTTTGCCCCCCATTCTAAAAACCCTGTATAATTTCACCGAGATGCTATAAAATAAGCGGTTTCAATTAGAAACATTGTCATAATGATTATAACACACGGCTAGGTTTTTAATTATACCCATACTTCATTTGAGTTTTTATAAATTAATTTATGTGTTAACTATAAAAAATTATGTAACTAAGAAAATCATACCTTCAAAACGTGTAAGTTTTATTGTATTTAGTTTATAGTATATTTACATTAGTAGTATTGTATTACATTTTATTTTATGTAGAAATTATTTCTTTCAAAGTAGTTGCCGATTTGTTCTTAATGCCCTGATACAGATGACATATCATTTTGATACTAAATGCCGTTTCTATTAATATTATATGGCTTAGCGAAGAAACTACCATGCGATTTTTTTCATTCTACATTTTTTATAAGCTAAAAAATAAATCTATTGTTTCCAAAATAGCTTCTTGGATAGAAATGACTCTTCTAGGCTTCACATTATTTTAAAATGTTAATAGTTGATTCCCTCAAAAAGGAATTAACAGACGAAACGCAGTATTAGGTTCTTCGATGAATTAAATGTATTCTGCCGCTCTGGCCTCTGACTCCTGAAGTACAGTTGATTCTTTTACCTGAACACCCAGATATTCTGAACCCTTTTTGATGGTCCCGGGAATCACGCATGCATTACTTCCGTCTGCCCCTATACTGAACACCCTCTTAAACTAAGGACTTTCGTTCGGTCCAATGAGTGTTCAGAATAGAGAGAGTCTATTGTACTTCCTTAGCAAACAAAATACTTTTAATCAAATATGCTTTGTTTGTTTTGTGTTCTTTTTCATGACTGAAAGTTTTTTATTTATGTAAAAGAGAAGTCAATTAAAAAATTAAATGAAATAGTTGCATTAATTTATTCCTTTGGGAGGGGCCTGAGTCCCCTGGACTTCCCCTAAAATCTGCTACTGACTATTCAGTATGGTATTTGTACAATTTGAAATTCTTATTCATTTTATAATTTTTTCATTTTCATTTTAGTATAATCTAGTGCGTTGACCAACATAAATGACTGCTGTTGCTCCTAGTTCAAATTACAAAAAAATCAGGCCTCCACAGAATTTAAAAGTTGTAACATTTAGAATATACATAGTTTTCTTAGAAGCATACTGTATTTTTTGTTTTATATATGCTAATAATGCAACAACGATTTGTTGGTAAGTAAGAAACAAGCACAAGATTTCAATACCAACGTTTTCAGATTCTTCATACTTAACGAAATATAGTAAAACTATGATTTAGCCCGCTGACCTCCCATCGACGTGCTTCTCTCGTCACTTGAAGTTACTAACTCCCACTCGTTTTATAAATATTTTAGTCAATTAAGTCCCAATCATATTGAAGTTTTCATATACTGCACAAAAAAGGTTTGTCCAAAAAAAAAAAAAAAAAGACACACACACACACACACAAAACTAATGCACAAAAAGAAGACCACACCAAAACAAGTTTGAGTGTAGTCTTTGTTGGCATTGTATACCTCATCGTCCGATTTTTTATAAATTAATTTTTAAAGAAGTTATTTAATGTTTTGTGAGGGGTTTGGGAGCCCGACAATTTATCTAACCTGAAGTTCCAGAAATGCAGTTGTGGATGACCTCCAGTTGATATTATGCTAAAAGGGGGCTTAAGGGCTCTCCTCCAGAAATTGTTTAGAAGTGATGCCCGTTAACGAAAGTTCAGACGATCTTTAATAATGGGTTACTGAAGTGTGCTCCCTGCTCCCCTGGGATTTTTTCGAAATTGAAGTCCTAAATACGCAATTGTGGAGTTCGGAAACTTTCCCTCGAAATGTTTCCAAAATCAAAGTTTCAAAAACACACTTTTAGGCTACCTTTGGTGACATGAAATGAAAGAATAAGGTTCGAGGAACTGTTTATTGGCTATCCGCTCTTATTTATTCTAATTATGGTTAAAACTGTTGTGGAAAATCCACCCTCAGTTTTCTCCTCCAAAACCACTGGACTGCTTTGGTTGATTTGTACAGCTTAGCAGTTTTATCTATTTGGAATACAAAGCTGCCTGCGACCCCCAATACAAAGAACTACATTTTGGACTGATGTGGTGTGCTTTGCATTGATACCTTAGATCTTTTTTTTTCACACTTTTTTTTTAATATAAAATCCTAAATATCATACCTCCCGAATCTCTTGATTAAGTTTTTCTTTCTTGCATTCAAACACTTAGAACAACTGGTGTGCATATTCATTGCAATATTTTAAACCACTGTATTTCAACGGGGATTTTTTCCCCCTATTCAAAACAAATTTTCGTAGTTTTTGTGTTTTTTTTTCATTTGACTCTGATTTTCGTGATGATATTTAATATAAACAAAGATATAAATCGGCCCCTATGACGGTGGCCCCTATGTAGCTATGAATTTTATTTATCTCTTATTTTTTGCAAACTGAAGCTTGCCACAAGTTTACACTTTATACTAACTTTTTTTTTCATTGAAACAGCTAGAAACGTACATTTGGTGACCTTTGATTAGATAATCTTAATAATACAGATTTTAGGATGATTCCATTTGAAGATTACACTATCTTTTAAAAATTTGCAGAATCAATAGCTTTTGTTACATTTAATGAATTTGTTCATTTATTATTACTATTTAAAATTTTTAAGACTGTGAAGGCCTTCTTTTCCTGTGCATCGCTAAAGTATAATTGGAAAAAGATTCTGAAAAAGGGCGGGGCTGAAAAGGGAGCTATACCCCTTTGAAGACGACCCTGAAGTACACTCAGAGCCGACGAAGTTTTAATGAATAAGGGGCCTGAAAACCAACAGACAGTGGGTCCTCACCTTGGCTTTCGGCAGCCCTAAGTACACTCAAAAAATGCGTCGTGAACACTCCTGATATTAAACCTATATCCAGAGCCTGATTACCTCCCAAGCCTCTATTATACACTTAGGCCTGGTGCATGCGCCATCTAATTAGACGGTCATTCAAACTTGTATTTATTAAAGGGGTGTTGCGAGTATTTAAAAAAAAGAGGAGTTTAATCACAAATCGCAACCAGCCTCTCTAACCACCGGCCCTTCGGGCGATCGCCCGATTGCCCAGTTCGGCCTTGCAGACTACAAAGCGACTACTTGGTTACGAAGACTCAAGGGTGGTACGAAAGTTTCAAGTTCTGACTCAAACATGAAGGAGATTTCTTTGGACGCAGGGGCCGGCTCTAGTAGTTTTGCCGCCCCCAGGCGATTTTGACAAGTGCCGCCCCGTCTTAATAATTTAAATATGTATTTTCTTAAATCATCAAGCACACTCTCACTAATGGTTTCAATTTTAGCTGCAAAAAAAAAAAAAAAAGAAACTGAGGAACAAATTTGATTTTTTCATTTTTTCCCCCTCATATCTTGCCATCATGAAATTTGCTGCTCCTAAAATCTGACGCCCTAGGCGATGGCCTAATCCGCCTACCCCAGGAGCCGGGTCTGATCGGACGGCAAAGATGAATCTAAAGATGAGAACAAAGAACATAACATACAGGAGAGCAACCTTAAAACACCAGTTGAGAGGAAAGTAGGATATAGGCCTTTTCCTACGAAGGAAGAGTTATTTCTAGGAGTTGTAACTTGTAACTAGTGTTTTCGAAACATCTGCTACTATATATTTCAGCCATGTAAAAATCTGAGAAAGTATGGAAATGGACAGAAAAGTGGATAAATTGGACTGCGAATGACAAGCTTTAATGCTTCATATCGATTAGCCTTTTAAAATGAGGTCGAAGAGAAATGTTTTCTCACATCCATTTATTGAATTTTTGCGGATTAATAGTAACAAATATGGTCGAATATACCTATAACTAGAAAATCGCCCGTCAAGGTATGACGGGCGAAATATGCTTCAGCATTCGAAGCAATTGCCTGTTTGGTGATGTTGTGATAGTTGAAATTTTAACCCTAATTCCAGTGGATTAACCCTAAACTCCAGTAGATAGCGCGTTGACTACTTTTTAGTTTCTTCATTCTCCTGAAATGTGTCTTACCAGTAAAACAGTTAAAATACCGGATCCAGTTCAGCCTCGTCAAAATAAAGCACTTCCCTGCATGTCAAACATTACCAAAAAATCTTATCAAATTATCATGCTGTGGAGTGGGTTTCATTGGAGATGATGTCAAGAGCGTTACTCGATCATTCGTTGTTTTACATATTCCAACAAATATATATATATATATATATATATTTACATATATATATATATATATATATATATATATATATATATATATATATATATATATATATATATATATATATATATATATATATATATATATATATATATATATATATGAGGATATGTTATAAATATATCGATAATACTAGCTGGGGGACAATCATGGAAGTTACATTTCTCATATTCAGAGATGTTTTTACACATAAAATAAGGTAAAATATGCAAAACTAAGACAGCATTCATTAAATGTGAACTTCTTTTTAAAACTAAAAACAAGTTTTCTCATTTAAAAAGAAGAAACACAAAGCCGGTAAAATCACAGAGACAAGAAAATCCCCTTAATTTTAGAATGATCACAAACAAAGGCGCCCATATGAAAAATTTTAGGGGGGGGGGCTTATCAGATATTTTCCCCATGTTTAAGGATATTTTCCCCATAGAAACCGATTTCAGTACAAATTAGAGTTATTAAAATTTGACATTTTTAATAACTTATTCATTAATTGCTGGAGAAGAAATGTATTTACATTTTTGCAAAGAAAAGAGTACTAAAAGCAGGAAAATTCTAATTTCAAAGGGGGGGGGGCTTGAGCCCCCACTTGCCCTTCCCTACATGGGGGGCCCTTGTTCACACAGATAGCACAGAGAAACGGATAAATAATTTTCTATCTCAGTTTGAAATTCCGATCGTAATGTTAATTTTTAAAAGTTCCTTGAAAGTGTGTATGGGTGAGATTATCAAATGAAAAACTAATCACCAAAATTATTTTTGAAATGTTAATTGAATATCTATGAAAGCTTTTGTAGGGGAGATTATCAAAGGAAAACATGTAATCACCGAAATTATTTTTGAAATTTTACATTTATCGTTGAGATCGGGGCCTTGATTTGGGGGAGGGAGGGTCAGAAGAATGCAATTGCCCAATGGCTTTGAGAAATGAATGTATTTACATACACGTGAAGACTTCGTTTATTTTATTTATTTATTTATTTATTTTTATTACTTTTCGATAGACTATACATTCCATTAAATATACAATATACACCCTTTGACTCCGTCTTAAAATTTCTCTGTCAGTAGTGTTTACAGGTGAGATTATCAAATGAAATATTAATCCTTAAAACTGTTTTTAGAATTTTATTTGAATTTTTTTAAAAACGTTTAGTTGTGAGATTATCAAATGAAAGACTAGAATCACAAAAACTTTTTTTTAATTTCAATCGAAGAGATTTTTTTTCATCCTAATTGCTGCTTGCATAGACTGATCATTCACGTTATTATCAGCATTTGAAGAATTGTTTCTCCTAACAATCTGGCATCGGTGTTTAGACACATAGCAAATAGAAGGATATTAGCTACATTAAAAATTTCCTCATTAAATGTCAAGGTTCAAGAAGTAGCCTGTCAAAGAAGTCAATTTGATTATTAATAGCTTCTGGTTTTTGATGGCTACCCAATGTTTGAAACGAAGAAACGACGCTTGATTTGATTAATTAACCACGTGTGTAGCATTTTTAACTGTGTCACCCTTCACTCGTATTGAAATGTTTAACAAACTGATGATACATTACATGTGTCAGTTTGACTCTAAAGGAAACTTTCTAGTGTGTATATTTATATAGTCAGCAAAAATACTTTTAAAATAGATATTAAAAGAAGCGAATCGAAGTTCCTCTTAAATTATGCTTCTTGGCTATTTTTGTTTTCTATTAAGCCAGTCAAGCGAAAGTAAACACTTCAGAAAAATTAAGAAATCTGTATGAAAGCAGGGGTGGGGATCCTAGGATAAATTGTTGGGTGGGCAGAAATTCTCAATTCACCGAATGAAACTCCAAATTTTGCAGAATGATAAAATAAGTGTACGCACACATAAGCACATCTAATGAAAACAGGGGTGCCCATCCCCCCCCCCAGTTTCAATGGCGCAATTCCCCCCCCCCCCAAAAAAAAATTCTGAACCCTCTTTCCTTATTTTATTTTATAGCTATTTTTTATTTATTTAGGTATTTTTTTTTTAAATATTTTTCATTTGTTTATTTGTTTATTTATTTTTAATATTAATTATTAGTATTTTATTAGAAAACTTCTGTGCTACGCCAGTGACATACATACACACAAACGAAGAAAATAAATGAAATATAAACAAAACAAAATAAAATAAATAATTTAAACGAAAAATAAATCAACAAATTCATTTAAATAAATAAATTTAAAAAAAATATATCCCCTCCCCCAAGTTATGATGGCTCAACTTGCGCCATAACTCCTGCCCCTGTGGGCACCCCTGAATGAAAAGGGAGATTCGAGCATTTAAAAAATTCGAATATTGCAATTATGCCTGCAAATTTGCCGAATAAGGACTTTTTTTTTGGGGGGGGGGGGTCAATGTAACCTCCCATCGGGGCGTCACTATATGGAAAATGGAAAAAGTCTTAGAATATTCACCAATATTACTTTTTTTTATGTAAGGGGCTGTCCATAAATGATGTCACACTTTTTTTCAACAATTTTTCACCCTCCCCTCCCCTTTTTTAACAAAGTATCACATTTCACCTTACCCCTTGCCACATGTCACGCAATTTTTCATGAATATATTCTTATAAAAACATACGTGATATCACACTCCTTGTTGCCCTTTCTTTCCCTCTTGTCAAAATTTCAATTTGCCAAATAAAACTCTGATTTTAACCGAATAATAAGATATTAACATACACCTTTTGGTACTTTATGAGAAGAGACATAGTACGACGTACTTAACGCGATCGCGACACACAAGTAGGTTGCGACCCATAGTTGGGAGTCATCGTATTAGATTGACATAAATTAGTCATTCCGGACGAATTTTTAAAATATCTTACGGAGCTTAAAAGTCGGAAAGTCAGTCTTATTTTCAAGAAGTATTTTTGAGCAATCACGATTGCTTATTGCTTTCATTTGACTGTTTTTTGGCGTCCTATGATTTTATTTTCCCACGCCACCCTCCGCACCATCACCGTCGATCGGCTACTCACGATGCTGCTCCTATAGCGAAAGCCGTCTCCAGGTTGCATCCATGTCCTACACACACGCGCATACATACACAACTACACGCACACACACATATACACACATACACCTACACACACAAACACATACACACACGCATACATACAGACACCTACACATACACAAACACATACACGCATACATACAGACACCTACACATACACGCATACATACAGACACCTACACATACACACAACTACCCACACATTCATGCCTGCACACAGACACAAACTCATATGGCTACACACACATACGCATACCCCCCACACACAAACACACACGCCGCCTACATACACACACTCGTGATTGCGAAAAACATAATTTGAATTCAAAATGACAAAATTCAAATAATTTTTTTTTTTTCGATATCGATCTCAGAAAATAATAAATTTGGGATCGGAAAATACGAACAGGCTCGACGAGAGGCTATGTCAGCCTAGTCGGAAACTATGGGCCCGGGCCTTGATAGGGCCCGGAGACACTGACGCAAAAAAAAAGAAAGAAAAAAAAAGGGGGGGGGGGCTCCGAATAAGAGAGAACGTAAAGAGTAAGTAAAATTTACTCTTTTGGTATAGACTATTGTGGCACTTAAAATAGAATTAATTGTTTTCTATTAAGCAGTTTTTTGTTTTGTATTTTCCTCCCCCCCTTTTTTTCTTTTTCCCGCATTTTTTCTTCTTTTCCCCATTTTCTTTTCTCCCCCCCTCCTTTTTAACTTCATTTCCCCCTTTTCTTTTCGTTTTTTCCTTCTTTTTCTTTTTTTTGGGGGGCGAGAGGGGCCCGGCGCATAACTGACAAGAGGTCCGTCTGGCTCTCTGCGGCCCTGAATACGAGTATGTTCAGAATCACTCGAAAGTGTTCCCTTGAATTAGAACGTTATTATCTTGTACTGCCAGCTTCCAGTGCTGTCAACTGTTCGTTTGACATTTAAAAAGTTCTCAGATGTCGCAAATTACGCTTAGGCCTAAATTTTTTCTTAACTGATTTTATTCTTTAATCGCTTGTGATTATGAACATTATCTCAAACTTCAAAAATAAGGGCAACTGTTTTAATTCCCAAGCGCAGGTGCAAACTTTTCGGATTCGTCGGCTTTTGCGATAAGTTCTCTTTCAAAATCGATCGAAAACTTTTAATTATTCAGGCCAAGGGGAAGTTCTGTGATAAGAATTCTGAACTCCACACGAGCAGGATTTCTGTTAGTGTTTTAAGGGACAATTTATTGATAACAGCAGGGGTTTTCAAACTTGTTCCACTTGCGGCACCCTTTGAAGAATTCGAGTTTTCTCACAGCACCTTCGTCCATTTCTATTATTTTAAGTAAATGAGGGAGCTGAGGCCACCCTTAGGTTCATGACTTAATGTCTAGTTCATTTATGACTGAAATGGCTGAAGGTTTTGCATATTCATCAGATGATTCATGAAAAACAAGAAAATAAAAAATAAAATAAAAAAACAATTGAAAATTTAAGGGTCAATTATGTTTTTCAGCAGTTTTAACAAAGGACGGCGGTTTTTCTTTATTAGGAGCATGAGTACTTAATAAGACCAATAAGGGCAAAGATTTCTGGGTTCAGGTTTTTAAACATTATTATTATTATTATTATTATTATTGTTATTGTTGTTGTTATTAGTTTATATTGACATCTTCGGGAGAAATTCAAACATTTTTATGTCAAAAGTCGTATCATTAAAATTTGTTTTTAACCCCAAAAAATTGGATAGATTTTAAAATAATTCATATTTTTGTGTTTTAAGAAATGGAAAAAACGTTATAAAAAAAAGCCGAAATGCATTTCTCAGTGGAAAATGTAAACGATTGACTATTTCAGTGGCACTAAAGTTAAAGCGTTTTACTTTTTAACATAGAAAAAAAAATTGCAAACGATTTGCAATGAAAATGATTTCTTAGAGCGTAATGTTTCAAATCAGAAAATTTATTGTGAGAAAAACTTTTTCTTTAATGTTATTCTATAATTCGTTTTTTCTACGTTTGTATGTTTAACTACTAACTGGAAAAAAAAATGCTTGGACTAAAATAGTTCCTATTAAAAAAATATATTGTTGTGAATAATAATGTTACTATCCCTTTTTCGTAATTTCATTATGAGGGACCCATTAATTATACGTTACATGGTGTAAAAATAACATTTTTGAAGGGTGGAATGCATCTCAAGCTTGATTCCTGCGATACCTAGAACGTTGACGGGAAAGACATTTCTACAGAGATGATCAATAGGAAACGTTACCAATAATTTTAAATTGAATTCTTAAAAAAACTTCGCGCAACAAATATTGTCCACACATCAAACTGACATTGGTGTTAGGACTTTCATTTCCGGCGCCAAATTTGGTTAGATATTACAAAATAGTCGACATATTGCAGCTTGAAAAAATAGTGACACAACTCAGAAAAGCAACTTTTTCGGCAGACTATTTTTGAAATTGTTGCGATTTGTAATTTATTGCTGTTTCATTCATAACAATTCCTAATTATTGTAATGACCCATAAGAATGGTCGATACTATTCTTTTTGTTTATTTCATGCAGTTTTTGTTCTAGCCTTTAAGTTTTCCTAAAAATTTCAATCTAATTTAGGTCGGATTATTTTTTAATCAAAGTTGCTATCGACCGGCAACTTTGCGATCTACAACTTGTGTCTTTATTCCATACTAGCAGTACCCACACGGCTTTGCCTGTAGTAGAAAAGGTCATTTGGTTCGTCTGTATATTTACAAATAATGAATGATGAATTTCTCGCCTATATGACTATGTTAATTTACTCGCCCATGTTATAGCAATTTTCTCGCCCACGTATTGATAATTTACTGGTCCATGTTATGATAATTTACTCCTCCATGATGATAATTTGCTCTGTAAAATGGGCTTAAAAATAGAAAAAGAACAAACTCGAATTTCGAAAAATCGCTTCTAGGTGCTCACCCGTATGCTACGAACTAATTTTGTGCCAAATTTCACGAAAATCAGCCGAACGGTCTAGGCGCTATGCGCGTAACAGACATGCAGAGATCCAGATATCCAGAGATCTAGACGTACAGATTTTCAGCTTTATTATTAACTAGTGGTACCCGCACGACTTTGCCCGTAGTAGAAATATAAAAAGCCATTTGATTCTCATGTATATTTGCAAATAATGGATGATGAATTTCTCGCCAGTTGGCTATGTAATGCTTGCCCATGTTACGGTGCCACGTTATGATAATTCGGTAGTTTACTTTTCCACGTTGTGATAATTTACTCGGTAAAATTTTCCTTAAATTGAAATAGAAAAAGAACAAAATCACATTTTGGAAAAATCGCTTCGAGGTGCCCACCCCCATGCTATAAACTAATTCTGTGCCAAATTTCATGAAAATTAGCTGAACGGTCTGGGTGCTATGCGCGTCACAGAGATCTCGATATCCAGACAGACATACAGACCTTCAGCTTTATTATTAGTAAAGATAAAGATAAAAGATCTTTTTTTTTTTTTTCGTATTATAAATTAAAAATCTCATATTCGAGTCTCACTTTTTGAGTGGTGTCACCAAGCGACGATGTGTTTCATATAATCCACCGTCAAGCCAAGTAGTTCTTCTACCATTACCGATAGTTTCAGCAGCGATTTTGATTTTATTCGGGATAATATCTGTCTTTCAGGAGTTAAATCTCTCGGACAAGTCACTTTGCCGTCCTTATGAAAACTAAATATATTTCTGTACGTTATTGCCTTTTTTCGAAAATAAATTAGTGCTGCCAGCTGTTTGAAAGAAAATCTTGTTAATCCCCCTTAGGAATGAAATTTTGATTGTTCTTTATTTTAGTAGCTAAAATAAACTGAAGTATAGTTTAACGACTAACAATAAACTAAGCTTCAGTTGTTGTTTTTCTCACACTTTGTGAGAAATTTTCAGACTTTATTCTTTTACTCCCCATCTTGAAAAAAATCTAAGGAACTAAATCATCAACACTTTTGTAACTAAATTACTTCGTTCTTTTTTATTTATCAAACACATTATACTATTCTTCAAAACATTGCATAAACTTTCTGATTATTCAAGTCCAAGCAAAGAGTAATAATGACAAGCGGAAAAAACTGTATTGTATATTTTAAAAAAGTAGTTGCCTTTCTTTTTATTTTTCGTTCCACACAGAATTACGAGTTCTTGGTTATTTCAAACACAGAACAGGCAATGTTATAATTTTACTCTAAATTGAACTGACAATAGTTTAATGTATTTAAAATCGACATTTTTATCGTTTCCTCAGCAATTGTGGACGAAGCGAAGCCCAGGTATCACAATTGTACAATTTGGCGAATGAAAGATAATTACTTGTCCTTGGAATGTGGCAACACTGTCTGGCATCGAACAGAAAGCAGTAGCCACACGTGCTAAATTATCTATCACCCCATCGATGACACGCTTGGTTAGCCAAACGTGTCGACCAAATATTTCTGAGCTATCATAACATGGAATTGCATTAGTTCATTTTATTAAAAGGGTTACACTATTTAGTGTACAACAATTTATGCGTTCATTAGACGAAATTTAATGGAGTAGCTCCTTTTAGCTGAACTCATATAAATCAGTGTTGCTAAAAAAAGATGATATTTTTCTATATTCGGCGGTCATGGAACGAAGATGGCGATGGAAAAGCCATTAAGAGTTTTTTTTTTTTTCTCTATAAGAGAAGCTAAATTTTTTAACCTGAAAAGAAGCTTAGATTGAATTTTTAAAGATAATGACAACATTTGGCAACACTCATCGAGAAAGGGAAGGCAGTTGTTTTGTTTTAATTCATACGGGAATTGGATATGAGTATCAAAGGAATTCGAAATTGATAAAGCTTCATCAATGCTAAGTTGATCATGTTTCATAAGAACAAAACAGTCATCACCATAGCGAACATAAAATTGAAACTAATTTTTGAAACAGCTTAACCTCAAAGTAATTACCCATGGTATAAAATCTACCTTTAAAAACAAAAGGACATGTTGTATACAAGTCTGGGTAAGGAAAATTATGTTATCCCTTTCTTTTATACAAGGTCCGGCAATTAATTACCAGTACTGACGTAACTGATAGCGCTAATGATTGCATATTGAAGAGCGTTTTCCTGCGCATGTGCAGTAGGATGGGCCGAAAAAACTTATTTTTTTATTTCGAAGTTGTGTAATAGCGCGGAAAAGTTGCGAATTATAAAGACAAAAAAGAAAAAGAAAAGTAAAATGGAATTTGATCGACATCTTCCGGTCGCGCATGGGCCCTAAAGTTTGACAAAATATGAAAAAAACCCACAATTTTTGCGATTTTTAAAAAATTGTAATTATATGTTTTCTTAATATAATAGTTTGTAACGTCTTTAAATAGAGCCTTAAAACGTGTTTAAATTTGGTTTCGATCAGTTAATATCTTCCGGTCGCGCATAAGCCCCAAAATTTCCCAAAATAATGAAAAAGTTATTTTTACACGTTTTTGGTACTTGATGAATAATTAGTATTTAAGTATTTTTTCAGTCGAACTGACAATGAGATAGAAAAAAAAATTGTCAAGTTCAGTCAATGTTTTCCGGTCACTCCAAGCCGTAGAAATTCTCGTTCGCAGACGTCGGACAGCAATTCAGGCAACGTCACTCGCCTGGCTGAGGCGCTTCCCTCCAATCCATCCCCGCCTTCCTAGGACCACACCACCTGTCAACCTATATTGTTCTTTTTTTTTTTTTTTTTTTCAGTCTGCATCTCTCAGTAGTGATCGCAGTGCACTATTTTTTAATTTGATCTAGCTGTTTTCATTCTGCAACTCTTGTAAGTTTCTGTCATGATATAGACCAGTGCAATGGACTGTTTGTCTCCTCCACTTCAATGAGTTGCCATTCCGCCACATGTTTGAGCTCTTGAATGGCAAGACAACGGAGCCGTACCCCGTACCTCTAAAGGGCCAATTGCTGAAAGTTAGTTTTCTGGAACATTACTTTCAAGCAATTCCCAGTGCAGATGCAGACTATTGAACGCTGGACAAAACTTGTCTCGGTAGCCCCAGGAAAGTTTGTGGAGCTGAATCTCGAGACGGATTTATAAGAACCACCCTGCTGTCTTGATCATCCATGCCTAACTTCACCAGCATATAAGTTTTCAAAGTCAGGGATTGAGTCAATGCCGATTTGTGATTTGATGTCGTCGTCGTCGTCACTGATTTATGCAACAATGGGGGTGGGGGGGGAGGGAGATAATTCACAGTTTATCTAGCTGACTATTTCTGAGTATTCTTGCGCAATTAAATTTATTTTTGGTGGCGTGAATGTTCTGTTTTCCTTCTTGGATCTATCTGTCTTGCTCTTTGAACTCCGAGCATTTTTGTATTTATTGTCATCTTGAGTCATGGCTAATAGTAACTTTTCTGGTTAGGAGAAAAAAAAACATTTCGTTCGATCGCAGAGTCGACATCATAAATCAAAAGTTTTGGTAACTACCTGATATAGATAGTATTGCTTGGTAAACAAGTTTCGGGCCGTCTTAAGTTGGCTTGATAGTAAATCATATTGGCATGCATGCTTTCAATGCACACAAAACTAATTCTTGAAGTTCACATGCGAGGCTTTCTTCACTTATATACTATCACTTATATCTGAGAGTTTCTATTTGCCTTTGTCAACAACCTCAAACGTGGTAAACGCTCAGGATTTCGTACAGTCAAATCTTCTTTACAGGTTCCTGACTTAATTTCCTTTGAAATATCAAATATATGTTGCATTGCTGCACGTTTTGGTCAACCTCTGATACCAGGCAATCAATACTCTGAAAGTTAACTACCGGAAGATTATGGCAGTCAACTAACTTTTCACTAATTGACTCTTTAGAGGTACTAGGTGCCGTTGTCTGGCCATCCAAGAACTGAAACATGTGGTGGGGGTGGAATGGCAACTTATTGAAATGAAAGAGAAAAACTGCTCATTGCACAGGCATATATCATAACGAAAAACTGCAAGAGTTGCAAAGCAAAAAAAGCTAGATCGAACAAAATAATAGTGCACTGAGAACACTACTGACTTATGCAAACTGAAAAAGCTATATAGGACAGCTGACGTGGTCCTAGGAAGGCAGGGATGGAGTAGTGGGGAGCGTCCTAGTCAAGCGAATGAGTTTGTCTGAATTGCTGTCCAAAGTCTGCGCACGAGAGTTTCTTCTAAGGCTTTGCGCGACTGGAAAACATTGACTGAACCTGACAGTTTCTTTTTTCTATCTCATTTTCAGTTCCATCGAAAAAATACTTCGCCATTACATTTAAATCCTAATTATTCATCAAATTCCAAAAACCCATAAAAATATAACTTTTTCATTATTTTGCGAAACTTTGGGGCTTTTGCGCGACCGGAACATATTAGCTGATCGAAACCAAATTTAAACACAATGGTTTGAGGCTCTCTTTAAAGACGTTAAAAACTGTTACATTAAGCAAACATGTAATTAAAAAATTTCAAAACAAAAAAAAAAAGCAAAAATGATATTTTTCTCATATTTTGTCAAACTTTAGGGTATATGCATGACCGGAAAATATCGATCGATTTCCATAATCCTTTTTTTTTTTAACTTTTTTTTTTTTTTTACAATTCGCAACTTTTCCGTGCTATTACTACTTCGAGATAAATAAAGGAGTTTTTCGGCCTACCCTAATGTGCAGAGCAACCGGCGTCGTTCTGAAGTAAGTGGTTCTCATGGAAAAATGAATTGAAACGTAGTTCTCAAATTCCTGTCGTCAAAGTTAAAATGGAGCAAAGAATCAACACTAAATTTTGCTTCAAATTGGGCAGGACAGCTGCAAGACATGTTAAAACAAGTTCACTTGAATTTTTGAATGATTTAAACAGTTTCGTGACTGGCGCAAAAGTGTCTCTCTCTCTCTCTTTCTCGCTCTCTCTCTCTCGCTTTTCGTTCTCTTACAGTTAATTCAGTCCTGGAAATTAATAGCCGGACCTTGTAGATCCTGTAAATATAAAAGCAGATCTTACTTTTCTATGTAATAAACCGGTTTTGTAACATTTGCTTTCTCTTTCTCTCTCATTCGACATAGGCTCTACTTTAGTTCAAGTATATATTTTTAATGAGTAAAACACAATTTCTTTGAATTAAAAAGAAGAGTGTTAGCTGCCATAAAACGGAAGCCACATTCATTCTCTTAAAATTATAATTGTTGTATTGCAGCAATTTCAAAATATTACTGACGTTTGAATAGCAATATCTATAAATCAGGTACACATTTTCAATGTATAACCATACTAACGTAAGAGAAATAAAATGTAGATCTGTATTATAAATATTCCTCTCAATGCATGAAATTACAAAACTGATCATATAAAAACATATGAGGCAGTGAGAAGCAAAGGGGTGTAAGTGGAAAATTAAAAATTTGGAGATAACCTGTACGAATGGTAGGTGAACCTCTCCTCTGTCTTGGGGCAAGAGACGGTAGTAGTAGCCCTGGTAGTTGCTGCTATACAACATGATTTAGAAAAAAATTTCAATGAAAACCTACCTGGACGTTATCTTAAAACGCGTTTTACTCAAAACTTGAAACTGTCCATTTACATTCCTTTGTTTCTCACTGATTCATATATAAAGGTAAGCTATGTGTTTATCTAACCTGTTAAAAGGGCTCTGGATTTCAAGAGTACAAATTAAAAATTGTACATTTCATAAAAAACAAAATGTTTCACTTTTCAATCATAGCCATCCAAAAGAAAAGTTTTAATAATTACAATTTAAAATTAATTTAAAGTTTTGTAATAAATTTGCAGCAGCATGAGTAAAACAGTTTGCACCTACATACACCATTTGTATGGAAAAAATGCGCTTTAAATTTCCGAAATTCAAAAAATCTTTCCGATCAAGCCTTCATCAATACTAAATGCACAATGTGCATTTTTCTTTCTTACCCAGAGAAGACAAAACTAAAGTATAAAATTTTTTGCAATATTTTAAATTTCGCAAGCTTCGCAAAAACTGGATTATCACTGCATAAAAAGTCTTTCAGTTTTTAGCCATTAAAAATAACCTTAAATAATTCGATAAAAAAGATTTGCAAAAGTTCTACGGTTTAATTTTAGTGCTAATGAAAATATTACGACGAAACTTCAAAATAAATATGAATTCATTATTTATTCTAACATATTTGGCAGTTTTCAAAGTGGTTACCTTTAGCCTTAATACAGAGCTTTAAACGTGTCACAAAATTTTCGGCAATGGGCAGCAACTCAGTTATTGATATTTTATCCCATTCCTTGCATAAGGATTTCTTTCAGGATGCCTAAGTTTTATGAGGTTTAGCACACTTCTTGCATTGTTGAACAGCGTCAACGACCCCAATCTGTAATGGTTTGGGGAGAAATATGTGCTAGTGGAAAAAAAAAACACTTTTTTTTTTGTTGATCAAAAGAAAGATTAACCAAGAAACACATATCGCAAACTCATTTTGGACGATGTTGTCTTACCTTGGTCGCAAAAGTTCTTTGGAAACAAAAGATGAACCTGCTAGCACAGCGGTTCCCAATTCATGGGCCACGACCAACCAGTGGGCCGCGAACAGCGTGTTACTGGGCCGTAGACACTGGTTGATAATCTGAACCAAGATAAATCTTGAGGTCTTGATTTCCGTTTTTGGAGAAAATTCTCTCATTGGATGTACCGTCGCTCAAAAGCTCTTTCTTACTCATAACCAATAAGGAACTTTGAGATTCAAATTTTTTGCATTTCTTAGGAACTTTCCCATATAATTGAGGATAAAATCTAATTAATCAGATACTCTTAAAAAGAAGCTTGCCAAGGAAACTAGTATTAGCTTCAAGTTTCATGTAAAAAATGCTCCTCCTCTGTTGAACTGGCATGACTAACCAGTGAATTGAGACACTTGATTACTTTTTGTCAACCTACCTATTTGAATGAGACTTTTCTATGCAGTGTTTTAAAAAAGTAATATAGAAATTGATTAAATGTTTTGAGACTAAAACTATGCAGTTTCAATCCGGATATCAACTCCTTCGTAGGGGAAAAAACAGTGACAAAAATCCCATGGAGCTTTAACTGTGATGACTTTTTTTTTTGAGTTTTGCTACAGCTATGCAAGCTAAGTGAATGCATTACAGTAATTTCCTTTTTAAAAATTATTTTGAAAATTGTTCTTATACAGTAAATCTTTATTAGTGGTGCAGCATGAGGGGAGAAGGGGATTAACGTCTCCAGAACTCTTGTTTTAAACACACTTTCAATCCTAATATGGTACATTATTTGCACTTAAGGACAGTTATGAGCAGATGCTCGCCCCCCCCCCCCCAGAAAGTAAATTTTGGCTGTGCAAGTAATACACAGGTAGTTATCAAAATAATGGAAACACCTGTGAATAAAAGTGACATTTTTGACTGTGCTTCGTAAGTAATAAAGAATAAAACTAGATGTCTGGTTTTTTTATAAGTAGCAGTGTACATATTCTGGTAGTATATGATAACTCAGTTGAAGTTCTGGAAGTCTTGAATTTTTTCCAAGCACGTGAAATGTCGGACCTCTTAAATTTTAAAAGAGACCAAATTGTTGGAGCACGTCTAGCTGGAGCAAGTGTAACTGAAACATCTCATTTTTTTGGTGTTTCTACTGGTACAGTATCTAAAGTCATGACAGCATACACAGAGCACGGTAAGACAAGCTCGGTAAAGCATAAAATTGGGCGGAAAGAGAAGATCAGTGAAAGATACCGACGGGTATTAAAGAGGATTGCAATGTCTAAAAAACGAACAATAGCAGCAAGAGTGACGACAGTACTCAATCACGATCTGGATTCACCAGTGTGAGTGATTACAGTCAGAAGGCAACTTTATTAACAGAACATTTACGACAGAGTAGCGATTCCCAACACCACACTTGTCTCAGTGTTTCCATTATTTTGATAACTACCTGTATAGTATAACAGGAAATATCCGACGTTTAGCACAAATAAACAGATTTCAGAATACACATGATTCGGGGTTTCAAGGAACCCCTTTTTCAATTCAAATGTGTGAGCTTCTAGATGTAAAGACACCCAGTAAAAGCAATGAAAATGGACAGCAGACAGTTTAAATATTAAAATAAGCAATAACAAAAGCAAAACAAGACAAAACGGAACTCAAAGTCAAAATTTATTGCATGATTCCCTCCCAGAGAAAACCGTTAAGCAATTAATTTCAGTAAAAAGACCCATAAAATACATGTTGCTGTCAAAATGAAACCGCTTATTAATAAATTGGCAATAAATTTATGTCCGAAAAATTTTTACTACGAATCAACTGCCACATTTAGCGAAAGGAAGAATAAACATAATTCAGGAAAACAGAAAGAAGTTGGAAAACAACAAAAAGTTAAACAAGTACAAAATGAAACATGAAATGGAAACGTAAAGACAGAAAAAAAGTACCAAAGAAAGACATTACCATAACCACCCACAACGCAACGGAGAAAAAAATATGAGATCAAAGAAGAGGGGCAAAAAAAGACTACCAATTAATGAATGGATGTCACACTGCAGAAAAATACGGAATGGATTTAAGATCGTTAACTAGATTAGAACGATTCTTCGGAATGTGAAAAGACTCACAAAAATCAAGATCTGATGAATTTGGGCATTTCTGGATAATTTTAAATGAGTTGAAATCAAAGGAGTGATTTGAGTCCCAGCAGTGTTGAGCAATACTAGACTTATTGAATTGTTGTTTTCTCACATAATTTTTATGCTCTTTTAAACGAAATTTCAAAGAACGGCGGGTCTGTCCAATATAAGCAAGGCCGCAAATGCAATCAATTTTATAAATTCCACAATCATTAAGAGGATCAATACAATCCTTAAGAGACGAGAACGAAAGTTTATTAATTGGTGAAAACACAACATGGAAATGGAAACGTTTAAGTATCTTAGCGATCTGAAAACTAACAGAACGAAAGAATGGTAAAACGACCAAATTCTTAGTGATGAAAATTCTTTTCGAACTTTACTTTAGGATCTTTTAGAAAGCTTTTTATAAATGGAATCAATCAAAGTGGACGGATAGTCTCTATCAATTGCCACAGCTCTAAGATAGTTAAGTTCAACATTAAGAAGTTCCTCTGAAGAACAAGTCTTTAAAGCACGATCAACAAGAGCATTAAAAGCAGAATATTTTTGATTAGGTGGATGAGACGATAGTCTATGAGGAGGTAAAGAAACAGCAAAAGGTTTACGATAAACAGTAGTTTCAAAACCAGACTCAGTTCGAGAAACGAGAACATCGAGAAAGGGAAGGCAGTTATTTTGTTCTAGTTCATACGAGAACTGAATATGAGAATCCATAGAGTTTAAAATAATCAAAACCTCATCAACATTAAGATCATTATATTTCATAAGAACAAAACAGTCATCAACATAGCGAACATAAAATTGAAACTGTAATTTTTGGAACAGCTTAACTTCAAAGTAATGCATGTAAATATCACTAAGAATGGGGCTTAGTGGGTTTCCATCAACCATAGCATAAAATCTACCATTAAAAACAAAAGAACATTGTTTTAAACAAATCCGAGTAAGAAAAATTAACTCATCAATTTCCTTAGAAGTGAAATGAAATTCAGAAAGTCTACTCTTAAGGCATAACAATGAACCTTTGACCGGTATGTTCGTAAATAAAGAGTTCACATCAACTAGCGAAATATTTAGTCTCAGTGTTTTCTCCCCTTAGGAGTCAAAATTTATTCACTGTGAAAAATTCGACTGAATTTGTCGAAAAAATTCATAATTTTGCTCCAAATAACTCTTTTATGGCTTCATTTGGTGTGAACTCTTTATGAACCCCCTCTTGAAACCCCGAAACACGTCTATTCTGAAATCTGTTTATTTGTGCTAAACAATTTTGGATATTTCCTGTTATTCCTCGGCACAAAGGTATTTATTTATTGCTTACCTGTATAGTAGTTAGTGGGCCTCAGTGGTGCTTTCTATGAACCTGGTGGGCCGCACGACTAAAAAGGTTGGGAACCGCTGTGCTAGCAGGATTCCGCACCTGCTACACACAGAGCTACAGGCACTCAAGATTGGTGCAAGACACATTTTCCGGACTTCATTGAAGCTCATAAACGGCCACCGAATTCCCCAGATTTGAATCCAATGGATTATTCTGTTCGGTCCATCTTGGAGACAAGGGTATCTGCTAAACCACATAAAAAACTTGCATCCCTAAAGAAAGACTAGTATGGAAGGAATAGGATAAAATATCAGTAACTGAGTTGCGGCTAAGGTTTCCAATCCCGACATCCCGATCCTGAATCCCGCGGGATCCCGCATGATATTTAGCGGAATTAATCCCGCGGGATTAAGAGCCAAATCCCGCGGGATTTTCAATCCGCATTTTTTTTCCCCATGTAAACGTTTTCCAATTTTTGCCGCTCATAAAACGACTAGTTTCACGGGCATCATCTGAAACTTGAATCACCTCGTATATATCAGCGTGATAAATGATGAACGGTGGATTTACCATTTAAGAACTTAATAAAAATCGAGCGTATTTTTTGAGATTGAGTTGTTATTCTCATTTGAGGTTTCAGTTTTCATAAGTTTTGAAATTGAGAAATGCGCAAAATTTATAAACATTTTCAAAAACTATTACTAAAATTTAAAATCTAGAAAATTACGCTTTAAAAAATAGGAAAATTGTATTACAGATTGGAAATCCCTCTAGAGTAACCAGAAAGTCAGAAGGCAATGCTGGAGCACTTCTGTAAGTTTAAGGAATGCACTCAAAATCTTAAACTTACTAAAAGTTCACAATATTTTTTTTAAAGAAAAAAGCAATGAAAACTCTGACATTGTTTTATGCATTCAGCTAGACTCTAAAAGAAGCGGCAAGAGCTTGGATGAAACATAGGATGACTCGCATGACAGTGCAGCAAGTTAAACTGTTCAAGCTTTTGAATGTCTCTATAAAGTGAGAGGTGAAATCAACGAAGTTATCCAAAACCTTTTACTGAGACTGCGGCTCGGTACAACCAACCAGAATTCACCCCCTTTCTGTAATGAGTCAAATGCACTGATACAGTGACTAACATTAATGAAGAAACAAAGTAAACTAAATACAAGTTAAATTGGAGAGTATAAGATGTCTGAAATTTCCTAAGTTAAAACATGAAAATTAGAAAATTCTTTGAAAAAAAATCCGCGTAAACGTGCCCCGGTCTATCCTACCATTTACACATGGGTAATCGACAAAATTAGGTGAATATTTTATCCTCATGTGAAAGATTTTACTAGTTTGAAACAACTCAACCGTTGCCCCCTTCGCAAGACTCATAACTTCCCTATTTTAATATTTCCCCCGTTGCCCCTTGACTTGTTCTGTGGTCCCCGTTGGGTAACCCTGATTCAGATAAGACTGCTAGAAAGTGACTGCGCATTCAACTGGTTAAGGATAGAATATTCAGTAAAACTCAAAAATTAATTTGGAGATTAATATGCTTGCAAGTGCCCGTGAAATCCTTTTCAATTTAGTAAAGTATATCATTTTACTGATCATTTCCTGTAATTGCTAAAATTCCTTTCTTTATCGTTGCGAACTTGTAAGTTTTCCTGGTGAATTTCCTTTTGCCACAGCAAGATAGAAAATCTGTTTGCAACAATGATGCCATATTCAATATTTTAGTTTCATTTTCACTTTAACATTCATAATACAATTGGGATCGACCATTGAGAAGGAATACTAATGGAGGGAGCCATAGCAAATGTCTCAGTGAAATAATCTTGGGACCCAATGTTTCCCAGGTCAGGTGACTTGTTTGGCTGGGAAGTTGTCGCGTTTTGGCACGCAATCGCTCTTTTGGCATTAAATATTTTTCAGACGACGCGACGGCGCTTATTATGAAGTCGGGGCTACAAATCAGAGCAATTCTGGCTCCAACTCCTTTACCGCATAATAATAAATAAATAAATTAATAACGGATACAAATACAGGCCAATCATTCAAATTCCTTCTTCCCACTTCTTTCCTGATTTTAAAATATAATGTAACTGCATTTTTCATGTATTTTGATGTTTATTCCCTGAAATGACGGGCATGTACAAATAGCTTAAAGTGTTCTGTTATTGACTGAAAATTTATGGATTCATATGTATTGTAATCAATGTTTTGAAATGATTTCATACGCAGGCATACTAGTATTTAAATTGAAACATAAAAATAGCAAATCTTTATTCTTGCGCATCTGCTGTTCGCAGCAGCTTGGCGAGAAGATACTCGCCAACAAAGCCAATGTACACAAAATGGTTAAGAGCTGTTAAAATATTTACTAGTTAAGTAAAAAGTGTTTTTATGGAACTAAAATGTTATTTGCACTCAAGATATACAATGTTTTATAACTTTTATAGGTAAAATAAGTACAAAAATTTAAAAATTATAGACAACTGTGGAATATGTACTCGTTGAATGCATATAAATGTTATTTTTTCTTTATTCAGAAGTAATAAACATTCGTGCATGCTAGGGAAAAGTTACTGGACCTCCTAGTGTGGCTTTTTCCTCACAGTTTACAATGCTAGAATACTGCACTATTACTATACATCTAATTATTCCCTTCTACAGTTAAAGGTTGTTATCATGCATGGCTTCAGTTAATGAAAACTTCTTCAGCGGTTACGGTCAACTCGAAATTGCTCCCCAAGTCACATGGTAGTGTTGCCGTATCGGGATAGTAGGGTTGCACTCTCTCCATCTATTCCTTCTCAATGGGATAGACACTGAATGCACAACGGGTCGAGTTCAAATCATTTAAACGGCAATTTCTTGAAGAGTTTGTGGTGCAGATTTTGACATCAATGAAGATTAAAATGGATGATACTACTAGCTATGAGTCACGAGTTCTGCTGCTGTTAAGTTTTCAAACATTTTCTTATCCATTCAGCATGTGTTTTTTTATGCAGAAAATTTCTTTTTATGACACCCACTAAGAAGAATCAAAACGCTTTTCACTGCCTTGAAAATTTTTCAGCATCCGTCTGCAGCTAAGAAGCTTATGAAAGAGAATGGAAGAAAATTGAATAGAAAATTATGACAGTAACAAATAAAAGTAGTAAATACTTTGAATTAAAAAAAGTGAATAATTTTAAAGAACTACTTCTTGAATTAAAGCTGGCATTAGTTCTCTAAATTGAACTTTTTTTTTTTTGGCAGAGCAAAATTTCGTCCACCGTTACAGAGGGGAAGCACCGTAAAAGGGTGCTTCCCCAAAATATTTTTACCAATACTACGGCACTGGTCTTAACACATTGGTATCCATACAAAACATTTCTTGAGGAATCCTAAGGTGGAATCAGCACCAGGATGCGATATTGTGTACAAATCAAACACTTCCAGCTGAAAAGTCTTACTGAAGATATGACCGGACAACTCTGGTATATGGACTAATAACTCCAGCTGTATGGAGGTGAGATTCTCCATCCTGTTCCATTTGTATTCCTTGAAATTAGAAAAATAAATTGATTTTAATGGCTGGCAAGTGTAAGGCATACCGTGATGAATTGGTAGATGATTTTCTTGAATATAAAGGAATCCTACGTCTGATTTGGGTAGTACAGTCCTACAACAGGAAGTACCAGACAAGTCTGGTTCTGAAGTCCAGACCAGGGCGCAGCCAGAAATATTTTCTGGGAGGGATTTCAAAATCGAAAATTGTGGCTTTCTTTCGCATTTCTTTATTTTACGAAAATTTTCAACATGTTTCATCAAAAAGTTTCCATGGATTAGCAATTATGCACATTTATAATACTCGCTTAAAAAAATAATAATTTGCATTGATTTTACTATGACTTTAAAACGAAGAAAGTGGGAAAAAAAATCAGATTTTTCTTTAATCTTACATAATTTTCCTCTCTCTACTTTTCCTAAAATTTGCTGAGTAACCATGATTCCCTACTACGCTTTTTGATACCATTTTTTGTTCTCTTGTATCCGTAGGGGTGCTCATCAAGAAAGATAACTACTATATTTACGAATTCGAAAGGAATTTGTGACTGCTTCCCGATCAATAAAAGCAGTAAGATACTTTGGTGTAACCATTGAGAAGAGATAAATGGAGGGAGTGAAGACTTTCATTCCTGAAGCCAAGACCCCAAGTCACGTGGTAGATTTTAAATCAAAGCATTGGAAGAGATCATGTTTCTTTCGCTTGTGTCATGCAAAACGTGCCAACCATTCGTCGTCGTTGAGTCACGTGATTTGGGGTCTTTGGGTCAGCTTTTGCTAAGCCAATGATTGAACTTGCTCCCTCCATTTTAATTCCTGCTCTAAGGATGTAACCTATCCCGCTTGGAAAAGTTTTGATACTGTTTTTTTCCTTGATTTTTATGGGATAAATAAATGTGTTAGAGTTCTGGGAGGAGAAACCCAAAGCCCATCCCGTGGCTGCGCCACTGGTCCAGACCTATATATATACGTTCATCAGCTTAAGATTAGTCATTTTGGATCGGAGCGCGTATTTGAGTAGTTGTCTTTTCTTGCGAGTTATCGCGTTTGGTGATTGTTCACTGTGAACAATTCTTAGCGGCACGTGAATTGTTTATTAAATAAAATGTTATTTTCGGCAAACTTGGCGAAATCCGAAACTTTGCTGTGGTAACCCTAGCAGTGCAGCAATGAAAAATCCGATCCAAAATGGCTGAACTTAAGCTGATGCGTCGGCCTATCTATATAGCAGCTCTAGTCCAGATATGTTAGATACGCGAACTTCTAGAAATCTGTTTTCTCCCCTAAATAGTGTCACAGATGGAAAGAGCACTTCATTTTGAGAATCATGAGATATTCCAGTTTCTCAAGCATCTGCTCAACGTTGCTGACCAGCAGCAGAATCGATGCCTTAATTAAAATGTATTTAATGTCAAGAAACGGCAGCAATTATAAGTTTTCTCTCAAACACAAACTGTGTATTTTGCGTTTTGCTGCAAAAGTGCAATGGAATGCATTTTTTCTTTCAACGGTGAATTATAGCACACTATGTCAATATATAATGTACCAAACTTACAAGCTCGTATTTTATACAGCTCTATTTATCAAAAACTTCAATGTCATTGGGTTGTTTTCAAGCGTAAGCGGTCAAGGGACTCAAATGTTTTGAACATTTAAAGTTCGTGATAAACTTCGAGATTGGTATGAAATCAGATAGTTTAGTCTACAGCATAAGCAAAGCATCGCAATGAGCCAATATATATATATATATATATATATATATATATATATTTGAATTTTTGGCATCTTGAATTCAAATTATGTTTTTCGCAATCACGAGCGTGTGTGTGTGTATGAATGCGCGTGTGTGTTTGGGTAGGCGCATGTATGTGTGTTTGTGTAGGTGCATGTGTGTGGGTGCGTGTGTGTGTGTAAGTAGACATATGTGTTTGTGTCTGTGCAGGCATGTGTGTGTGTGTGTAGGAGTGTGTGTTTGTGTCCGTGCGCAGACATGAGTGTGTGTATGTGTGTGTAGGCGTGTGTGTGTATGCGTGTGTGTGTAGGATATGGACGCAACCTGAAGACTGTTTTCGCAAGAGGAGCAGCATCGTGAGGCCGGTCGACGCTACGGTGGTGCTGGCAGAGGGTTCTGGCGGGAAAATAAAATGATAGGAATTCAAAACAGTCAAATGGAGAACAATAAGCAATCGTGATTGCTCAAAAAAATCATATATATTGGTAGGAATCCAGCAGAGTTCAAAAACATTTTTTAAATGACGACTCCGTTCCTGTGAAAACGCAGCAAATTTATTTACAAATATGTACAATAAAGTCGTTAACAATTGCTAAAATATTCCCAGTAATTAAACAAAAGTCATAATATGCCGTAAACACAGCGTGTACATCCAAATACGATGAAACACTGAGGTGAAGATCACAGCTCTTACAGACAACAGAGGTGAGCACACTCACAAAGCCGAATGAAAACGAAACTTACTCACTTCGAAGCGGCTTCCAATTGCAGTGAAGGAACATTCTCGTACTTTTTGTTCAGTAATATTCCAGGGAACTCTAGAGGAACTCTAAATAAGAGTTGCAAAAATGATGCCAACTTGGCGATATCTCTTAAAATTCTCACCAATTTCACAGTCGCCATGTTAAATGGTGCATAGCAGGCAAAGTAAACGCGCAGGTAACGTTTCAAGAGCTAAGTTCATTTTGAATGGTCATTAATGGAAGAAATGCCAAGTTTAGCAAGATTGCAACAAATTAAACCCACAAAGTATAAAAATGGTAACTATTTACTATATTTGTGACAGTATAAAACCAAAATACTTGGTCGATAACTGTACGAATCACCGTAATGAATCTAAGATTCATAAGTATGAAAAAGAAACGACAAGTCAACTACATTGCAAATCATCGAAATTCGCCAAAAAAATATAGGTTACGCATGAAATAGAAATGACCGGTCTATAACATTACGAATGACATCAATAAGTAAAATAACCAAAACAAGGTGTTTTTTTACACATTGTTAAAACTTCTAATTTACTTGATTTTAAAAACAGAACAGGTGTTTTTCACATGACATTGTTACATTATTTCTTCTCTTCCATTAGGTTACAATTTTTATTTGTTCTACTCCTTTCAAACCTGTTTAACTTGTGGATTCACATCAATGACATTAAGAAGTGGAATTAAATTGGATGATTATACCCACTCAACTCTTTCCTTATGATGATTTCATAGCAAGTTTATTGCCTAAAGTGGACAGTAACACATTATACTTTCAGGGAAAGAAAAGCAATGTAGGTAAGTGATGAAGAATAGTATGTAGTAGCAAATGACACATTGCATAAATAAACATTAAATTAATTGCTTGCAATGACGTACTAAATAAAAAAATATAATCATAAGATACTATTAAGGAAAATCATTTAATACTGGTTCGTACTTCTATGCCTGTATTATTGAGTGCACGATTTTCTAAACTTTTTTTCCGTAGTCGAAATGTTGCAAAAACATTTTAGCACGTGTTTTGCATTAAGTATAGTATACTATTGGTAATGTTGTTCTTGCAGTATGTGATCATCACATCCTGTGATCATCACATACTGCAAGCACCACATTTTTTTTTATTTTAACACAATGAAATAAATGAAATGCGTTGATTACTTTTTATTTTCTAATTTAATCATTAGAATGAAATCAATTGGATGTTTTATGCCTGATTGAGTTGTAAAAGAAATGGAAGTTTCACATAGATATACATTTGAAACATTATTTTTTCTTAATCCTTTTTCAAACTAAAAATCTGATGATAACTGTAAGAAAGGAAACATAAAAAGCTAGCTATTTTTAAAGCCTCTACAAGCGGATTTAATGCAACGGAAATTGAAAATACGCCTCAAAAATGTAGTCAAACGTATTTCCCGCTTTTTATTTCGAATAAAATTTCGGTTCATGGGGAAAGGCAGAATTGGAACTTTTGATATACATTGGTTTTGAATGTTTTATTATCTTCTTAAATTCAATTCAAAATACCAAACATATTCCTGTTAAAAATCAAAACAACATGCTTCTCTTCCTTCCATGGCATTCTTATAAAGTTGGTATTTTTTTAGAATGGATCACTTAATGCTCGGATTTTTTTCGTGTATTTCCCTGATCTAAAATGAATTTTACTCCTGTAGTATTTTCGGGCCTTGTAAAAAAAAAAAAAAAAAAACTCATTTTATACAATACATCGATTGGACTATTCCACGGCAATGAAAAAAGTTTTGCTGCGTAAGAACTCACTAACGTATGTGTGATTTCTTGAGGTAAAAATTGTTCATCACCTTTTAAAATGAAATGTGAAACCCATTAACAGGCCCGTAATTTCAATTTCTTCTAAGGGGGACAAAAGGTATATATACTCGATGCAAATTTTACAGAAAAACAACGAAAACCAAGCCCTTTTACAAGCAATAACATTAATTTTTCAAGGTCGGGGAGAGAGGGGAAAAATTGATTCCTTTACCCTCGCGGTCCTGCGCACATTAATATTTGATCTCGAATGTAGTTGGGGTAAACCTAAACTGGCGGCGTTGTAATGTTGTAATTATCATCTGTGTAGCTTTCACAAATGCTTCCAGGCTAGATTTACCCCAACTATAGTTCCCCAACCGTCAGAGCCTGATTAACACATGGTCCTGAAGGTCTATGAACCTGAGCATCACAAGTTCAGGGGCTCCAAAACAGGATACATTTCTTACTTTATTCTTTTTTTTTTTTTTTTTGAAAACTACAACTTTGAAATGAAAATGTGTAGATTGTCTGGGGAGAGTGTCAGAAAAGAGAGTTGTACACCAGCCTACCGGAGGCAGACTGTGATAGCCACCTTGGCGGCCAGTAATACCATACGAAACAAGAGCCAGACTTGTAAAGATTACTATTTCCGAAATTTTTGTTTTTAGACCACCCTCTAGTGATTATGATTCAAAAAAAAAAAAAAAAAAAAAAAAAACCAACCGTCCAGAAAGTATTTTCTGGCTGCGCTATTGCAATGGGAAGTAAAATAAATGGTTTTAATAAAAGCAGCGATCCGTGGAAAACTAGAAAAATAAATTTTCTAAACATTTAAAAACTCTCTATATTTATTCCGTTTCATCATAAGATTTCTATCATTTATTATATTTCACAGACTAATATAATGTAGGACGAGAAATAACTGCGACATCAAACCAGCATTAAAGAGTCGCTTCCAAGCTGTTCCTTTAGAATAATTGAATGAAACAAACAGCCGTGTTCCGTGTTGCCAATTTGTTTTGCAAAATGAAATGTAAAAAACTGATATGTCAACTTCGCCAGCAGGATTTGGCCTTCTGCAATTTCTTTCAAGATAAAAAATGCAAAAAACGTAGAGTGGTTCAAAGTTGATCCAGATGGTTCAGAGTTACCCTAAATTATTGCATACCATGTGCAGGATCCGCTAAATCCTGAGCACTGGGTAGCCCGAGCACGGACGACAAGTTCTTTTAGAAAAAGTATCCCTGCAGAAATCATGTTACTCTACATTTTCCTGTTTCGGAGAAATAATTTACTATCTGGCGCTAAAAATTGTTCCCTCAATCTGCAGATTGAGGGGTACACATCTGGGGGGAGGGGGGGGGGTCATGGCACAGCCTGCGCCATTGAATTTTTTTTTTTGGGGGGGAGGCTGTTTTGAGAGGTATTTTTCTTTTTGGGGGGGGATGGGAGGAGCTCTTTGCTTGGGGGGGGATTCTCGCCTTATTTAGGGGGTGTGCCTTTGATCTTGGGTGGTGGGGGACCCTCGCAGATTTCACTATTTTTTTCGGTCTCGATCGGAAGTTGATGTCTTTAAGTGCTATTAAGAAAAGAACGAAAAAGTTAGCTATGTAAGTCCCCCCCCCCCTATTATTTATTTAGTTTCACGTCTGACTTAACCGCAGACAGGAAAGAACTTTCCGACGTAAATTAGAGACGAAGATCTCCGAAAATTCAAATTCGCTCAAGGTTGCTCCAACTGCCCATTGATGAAGAGTCGTTCCGAAACGAAATACTATCGTTTCCGCTGATTTATTTTTTTAAACGCATTCTTTCGCAGGAGGAAGTTGTATACCTGTTTTGTTACGTCATTCCCGTTCCCGCCCATGCCGCTCTGCGCGTATGTGTGTTCGGCTGCTATTTACAGAGCTCCGTTATCCGATTACATTGCACGTCGTTGAAAAAAACTGCTTTCCTCGTCCTTATCGCCGCTCGGCAATGCTTGTTAACGATTCGTGCGAACATCGCTTTTCGCCACTGGGATATCGCAGCCTCCTGTCACGCGACAGATCCACATCGTTGTCGAAGGACTTGTGCCAGACCTAATTCCGATATTTGGCAGCTTCTTCGATCGCTGGCCGAGAGCGAAAACGAAAAAAATCGTCTGACAGAGTAAAAAAGAAAATATCGTCTGTCAAAGTGAAAACAGTTTGTTGAACTTCTTTGCCACACGTGTGGCGATGTGCCATGGAACACTGCTTTGGAATAATGCATGGAGGTGAATCGCAATACCACGTGTGTTGTGCTGGAGCCCAAAGAGAAGATGTGTTGTGCATTTAAGGTTATATATTCACAAATTTAAATGGATAAGTTTGACTGTTAAGGCATCACAAAGGATAAAACGACGGAGGTTTTAAATTTCATCTGCTGCTAAAAACAGATTAATTATTTTTTTAATGACTGCCATAAACAATACGGAAATGGAAGGTGCTTTTGCTCTAGTCAAATTAACAGATTTCCCACCAATTACGTACAGCTGCTTCTTTGTGCCTTGCATGGTACAGGTGAGTAGTTGGTTTGATTTTTTTAATTATCAACCATTGAAAACAAAAGCAAATGATTGTGCACCTAGATTAACACTTGTAGAGAAGCGTGGAGTTTTCTGATGTTCATGACAGCATCTGTTGTTGAAATGATTGGTTTTTGGTGACAACCACGTGTTTCGCTTTTTCCGAATTTTGTATCATTGTCAGGAGCGCCACGAGTATACGTTTTTGGGACGGTAGAACTTCGGAATTCATCGAAATTCGTAGTTTATTACGAGCATGTACACACAAAATACGAACATGTACTCAGAAATACATCTAATAAGAAGAGACTTGAGGCTTCATTAAAAGAGAAAACAAGATTCACTACTGCTACACGGTCTCCTAATTTGCCGAATAGAGACTTATTCGGGAGGTCAGGGGACCGGAAAACCTGATCAGGGTTTCCGATAGACCGCGAGAATCGCGCACATTTAAAAGAAATCTCACTCGAAAAATATTTCAATGCGGGACTTTCTCACAATTTTGTCACGTAATAATAAGATTTTTTAAAAAATCTCTCAATTTTTAAGAATTTCCCTCTAACCAACGGAGGGAGATTTTCTCATCCATATTTTTTCTCTAATGGGAACCTTGACCTCCTATCGGGGCGGCCCTAATCGCAATGGTACCCAACCTTTTATTTATTTACTTTTTTACTCGAGGGTTGCACCTTCTATTAAGACGGATCTTAATATGAGATGAACAGAACGGAACACTTACACAAACTTAAAAAAAAGAAAAAAACTTCTCTCCAAAATAACACAGAAAAACACGGAAAAGAAAAAAAATACAAACCAAGAGTTGCTATTATTTTTTTAATACAAACTTTCCTTTTGTTTTTTTTTAAACCAACTTATGACAATTTGACTGAGAATTTTCAACAATCAATCTTACCACTTAGTTCAGTTGATTGGTTGTACTGGAAGTTTCGGGAACGTAGTTTTCAATTCGTAAAATCGAACATAGCAACAGTTAATAAGCTTCACAGGCCCCCATATGGCCTGCGGGCCGTAGGTTGGGCACAAGTCATGCATTAAACAATAAGAGCCGTTTTTGCATTTGGTTAATATCAATTACTTTTTGAACCGTCATCAAGTTGTTGCCTCACCACAAAACCAGCCACATAAAAACCCCACCCTCCTATTTTCGCTTTCGTTCTGGGGTTGGGGTTTCGTGGTTAAAAATGTGATCCTACGGTAAAAATAATATAACCTTGCCAGTATAGTGCAGCTTTCAGCCTTCTATATTTTCTTTTTGTGTCGAATATACTGAAAAAATTTGAGGTAGTGCGAGTTCAACTCACATGATCTAAAGTTGCTCAATGTGTCCGAATAACTCCAGCGTTTTTTTAAAGTGTAAACTTCTTTAGGCGCGTTGAGCATTTTGGTGGGGAAAACCATCCATTTCGCGACACCGAAAGGCCGTCACCTCACCGACATTTGGAATACAGGGAATGCGCGCTTTTCTTCTCTTTTCTCTCTACTCATTTACGTGCGGTTTTTTCGTTAAGTTGACGAGGCTCAGTGGTGCGATCGGCAGCGTGTCAGTCTCAAGAACCGAACAAACTGCTGAACTCGAGTTTGATCCTCATCATTATACAATATTTTAAAAGTGAAAACTTCTTTAGGTGCGCTAGGTATTTTATGAAATGAGAAATAAATACTCGCCGATAAATGCTTCTGATGTCGGCAAAATATTATATTTGCCGTTGCCACTCTGAAAATGGACAGCTAACTAATTATTTTAGTCAGGGGCGTGCACAGAAATTTTTGGGATCGTCACAAATGCCTTTTCTGGGCCCCCTTCCGTATTATTTACCCCTATACTTCACGCCTAGTTTTAAAAATATTGGGCCCCTTTCTGGTTCGGGCCCGGGTCAACACGTGTCTCCCTCCCCCCGTGCGCCCCCCTGACTGTGGTTTATATTTCACCTTCGTCTTCAAGCGCAATATGAGAATTTCTGCATGAAAATTTATTTATTTATTCTTAACTTTTGCATTACTTCAATATGAATCTGGGAAGAGCTTTGATGATTTGACAATGATTTTGAGTGGAGATTTCAACATCAACTTTGCAGATGATAAATGTCTACCATTAATTGATTTTTTAAATGAAGAATTTAATTTAACGATGTCCAATTATTGCAATCTTAGAACAACGAGACATAAAACTGCAGTTTTGATGCATTCTTTAAAAGATGCTTAGGTAGATTCAAACGAATTTTTTTTTATTTCCTATTTTTGTTACCATAAACCCATAGTATCAGTTTTGGAACATAATAATAATGATGATGATGATCAGTGGGTTAATGAAAAATCATGATATTGAATCAGAATGATATATAAAATTTAAAAAATAAAAAAAACTGGAATTTTTTAAAATTTAAATCACATTTTTCAAAATTTAAATCTGATTTTTTTCTTTTTTTTGAAATGAACCCCGATTTATATGGCATGCTTCAAAATTCGAATTTTCCGGCATGCTGGTCAAACTCACGGCATGTCGGCCCTGTTCGGAAAGTCAGCTGAAGAGGCTTAAATGCAGTAAATTGGTTGCGTGGAATAGGGTAGGTGAGGGTAAAGCCTCGCGATTTTCAGTTTTTATACCACCATGGTCAATAAAGGGCATATTTTCCCATTTTTTCAAATTAGAGTCATTGCGTGGGTTGTTACCTATAATCCTTCCAAATTTTAGCTATGTCTGATTAATAATAACTGAGAAAATTACAATTTAGCGGAAAAATAAAATTGTGGGGTTTTCCCCCACAAAATGGGGTAAAACCCCGCAATACGGATCTTTACCCCACTGAAGACGAATGTGAATAAAAAGGGTGACTGCTTGATCAAAACCCCATTGAACCATTGGTTTATTGTTGTTCAGCAGTACCGAACTTAAATATTTCACACGTTTCATCTTTTTTTTTTTTTTTTCTCTTTTCAACTTTATTTCGAAAATATTTTCTTCTCCGTAAAAGGTGGATTAACTACCCGGGAAAAAATGGCAGCAGCATTATAAAAAATAATTTAAATGCCTGAAGCTATAATTTAATTGAATATCTAGTACCCAGTGCTTTAAGTTATCAGTACACTAGGTTGAGTTTTCTAAAAATGTTATTGCGACGCGGATGGAACCGTGTCCTGCTGAGGTTACGACAATTTAGTTATAACGTCTTCATTTCCAATGACTCTTCCTGTGTCTCAGTACATTTGCAGGCTTCTAGGTGTTTTGTGTAAAAAAGAACCCTCTACATAACCTCCTCCTTCTTGTCATATTGAAGTTATCTTGGCCACACTGTACAGGGATAAGCTTCGAGTTATTCTCTAGTGTTTCACTCGAAATTATAGGGAAATTTGTTTCTTCTTCGAAGTCCCAAGCGTTTGTTTCATTTTTCAGAGATGTCTTCAATCGATATTTTTGAACCTAACTTTAATGTCTACCATACAGAACGAAGAGATGCCTGCAATTAAGTTGCGTGCTTCATTAAGCTCGACATTTATCATGGTTCTGAATTTTTTTTCTTCTGAAGGTACTAGAACAAAAAATTAAACGTACGTAAATGTTCAAAAAAAAAAAAAAAAAAAAGAAAAGAAAAGAAAAGAGAAGAAATTCTTACATTAATGAAAGCACATTTGAATTGAAATGAATGTAAGAATTTACCTAACAAATCTTATCCAAGTTAAAACTTCGTAAGTAAATGTCCCCATCAATTAATTTTTTAAGATGAATAAGCTATACAAAGCACTTGCTAAACAAAGATGTTAATAATATTTCAAAAAAGAGAGCATTTTAAGCCGAGTGGAGATAATCCTTGACGTTTTGGAGATGCAGGGTTTTACCTCAAAACAACTGCGGGGATTTTCCCCATTTTTTCACTTTCTGAAAAACGCCCCATGTTGCTTTTAAGCAGCCATTAGAATAACTGTTTTCACGCGAAGGTGAAGCTTTAATATTCCAGTATTAACATGTAATTCATTGATTCTTCTTTTCAAATTCTACATTTTACAATGTTCACATAATATATTAGAAAAGTTAGATCAAAGTAGTAAAAAACAGACTTATCCCCCTTTCTCTTCTCTGGAGTGCCTAGTCAGGACAAAATTTCATTGATCAATAGGTTTCCATAGGACAAACCCACCACTTAGAGGTAAATTTCTTACTCCAAGGTGATCAAGTTAAAATGTCGGTGCGGGATTTTACCCCACGCGGGGCTTTACCCACACCTACCCTATTCAGTATGTGTATTGTTTATTATTTTTATGCATGGAAAACTGAAAAACACAAACAAAGAATTTATTTTCAACTATTTCTTATATTTGCAGCAATATTTACTTTATAAACGAACTGAAACAGAC